>NC_143480.1:14091223-14241905 GCF_027475165.1 Benincasa hispida | reverse complement strand
AGAGAGAACCTTGGGGCATAAGAGTAGAGAAAGGACCGACTCTCGCGAGAGTGAGAATATCTTTAGAGCACGAGTAGAAACAGTGTAAACGCCTGGCAGCAAGAAATTGCTACCAGGCTCTTTACTATACTTGCATTGTTATTTTGTACTTCATCTCATATCTATTCAATGGAAGTTCTATTTCTACATCTACTCACTCTCTTAATATGCATGAAAGCTAAACTAGTTGAATGGGTTGAGAAGAACTAAGCTAACATGACCTAGGAAGTTTATTGCTTGCGATTATCTTGTTTTATGCTATGCAAAATACCCTTTAGAGTTACTCGAGAGAGAATATAAGAAAGAACCTAATGTCTTGAGAGAGCTAGGCTAGAATTTGGACTCGAAAAAGCAAGATTAGGCTTGCGTAAACAAGAGATAGGGACTTAGAGATAAGCTCTGTTTGTCAACTTGCATCGCATGCATCCTAGGAATGGGAATGATATTATGTGGTTGCATATTTGTGTGAATGTCATGTTGTAATCGCATAAATAGAGATAGAGGTTTTATGTGTAAACTCTGAGACTTATCGCATATTTATCGCATGCATTCTAGCCTTAGAAGCCGTAGCATTCACGTCGAGAGGTGGTTTACTATTGTATGCATGTTGCATGATCGCAAAGCATGAACGCATTCTAGGGAGTGTTAGCCGAAACTTTTCTCAACCCATTCATCGCATATTTATCGTATTTTTCATTTACCAACTCTTTTCAAACTCTGCCGCATTCGTTATTTATTTTCATCAACACAAACAACAAACCCAACGATTTATTTATTTAACTGGTTACCGCAAGTCTTCATAAAAATCACCAACGCAACTATTTTCACAAGTCCCTGTGTTCGACCCTGGACTTACTAGGAATCTCAGAGGAATTTACACTTGAATTCCACTGGGAAAACTTGAGTGTACAACGCAATCCATCAACGTATATCATCCATATTTCTACTTAATAAAATTAACGCATCACTGACCAGGAATGATCTTCCGACGTCTTCTCTCTTCGCTCGCCTCCGTCTTCTAAGTGTAAGAAAACTATGAACAACGGCTAACTATCTTCTGTATGGTGAACTCTCTATATGGCTAAGCTCTTTTTTCGGTGGTGGCCCTGGGTATTTATAGAGATCAAGGTGAAGAAGCTTTTCTCTCAAATGATTGCACTGATGAGATGTCATTAAATCTCTTTCTAATGCACTGATTAATTGTCATTGAAAAGTTGAGTGTACTTACTACAGTGTGTCGTTAATGGCTTGTCAACTAAATTCGGATTCAATCGTCATCAACTTTTCTGTCCCATCGTGATTTATTAAGGTTTCACCTTGATGCGCCGTCTCTATGCGACCACCTCTTTGAGCAGATCTCGCGAACGTATACGATTGCATAGTCTTACAGCCGCAATCTCTTAATGCACTTGGACGCCGAATTCCTTGGATCGTAATTCTACCTTGCGCCAACGCATTTTTCTGCACAAAATATGTAAATTAACTACTTTAATGCGATGGACGCATGCGATCGCAATGTTCTCAACTTAATGCTTTTGGTCACGATTTTACATATTTTTACCGTCGCAATCCTACATTGTTTTATATCTTTGCGTTGTATAACATGCATTTCTGCCCGTTATATCATCCTCAAATTTAAAACAATGCTTGTCCTCAAGCATAAACTAAAGATTTTCTCTAGAAAGTCGACCACCTTTTTCTTTCCTAGATTTCTCGAGATGCCTTATTCAAATCCTATGTACCAAAATCACCTTAATTCCTATCCAGGTCTTTTCTTAAAATATTTCTAAAATTTAGGGACCGCAAGTTTAACCTTAAAAAAAAGACTTTACTTGTTTCCAAGGCGTCGCATGATTTATTTCATAAAAAAAATGCTTTTGCAATTGAGGTGTTTTCAAATGATTTTTATCCTTGCGTGGTTTAGATATTCTTTCTATGACCTTGCGCTGATCCAAGTGCCTAGCCTTCGTTTTGGCTTGCCCCCACGTGTGTCATGCGAGCATCCAACTACGAGCAAGACGCTCTTTCTCAGTCTAAACTCATGCCCATTTGGCAGCGGAGTTGCGATCATTTTATTTATGCGTTGATCACGATTCCTACCTTTGTTTTGGCTTGCCCCCACGTGTGTCATGTGGACATCCAACTACGAGTAGGATCTAATCACAACATTATGATCTAATATATATATATTAAAGATCTAAAAGTATCAAGGTTAGAGATCTAAAAGTAGCAAGGTTGAAAATAAATACCGCACCCCTAAATTTAAATGCAACAATGTTCTCATTGCTGAAAAATTGAAAGAATTCATGCGATGCTCTTAGGAGGTTTCGTAAAAGTTAGTTGGAAAGAAAGTTGGTGAACCACTAACTTTTAGAAATATTTCATGAATTAACTGTCCTAAAATTAAGTTGACTCTTGTGCATGTGACGAAAAATAGAGGCATGCGATTCGTCATTGAAATCATAATTGGCAAAGAAAAACAATGCGGCGACTTACTAAATTAACCAATATTTAATGATTGCGCCGACTAAAGAGGATGCGATGATAAAATTATCAAAGTTAAAATGAGATGCGAGAGTGTAAAATTTTGAATAAACAAAGTCAAGGAAAGATACAACCCCCAAATTTGCTATGTCGCCACATTATTTATGATCGCATCATTCTTTGTAGTGAGCCGATTTCTTCGATTATGTTGGCTGTCCGAACTAGTCACGTCTTTCGGTTATCATGTAGCTCCCCTACAATCGTTCACCATAACCGTTGCAAAAAAACATCGAGAGGATAAAATAAAAGGCAAAGTTAAAATGTATTTTTTTTAGAGGCAAAATGAGTAAAAGGATATAGAAATGATAATGGATATAAAGAGGTAGACTTGAGTTCATGAATTGAAGGTTTCAAAGGATATTTCACAAAAATTGCATCCCTGATGAATTTGAATCGCATGATTGTGTAGGGACTGCCCACTTCTTTTTTAGTCAGAATTCCGCAGGTACATGGAGGTGTTCTCGCGATGCAAGTCTCCTCCGTGATATATTTTGACTCTTTGCCCGTTGACTTTGAATGCGTTGGTCCTATCCTCATTGGATAACTCAATCGTTCCATGCGGGAACACCTCTCTGATTATGAAAGGACCAGACCATTGTGATTTTAACTTGCCGGGAAAGAGTCATAGCCGAGAATTGTACAATAAAACCTTTTGTTCGACTTGGAGATTCTTCTCACATAGTTGTTTATCATGACAATGTTTTGCGCGCTCCTTGTAAATTTTGGCATTCTCATATGCGTGAGTTCTTCATTCATCAAGCTCGACCAACTGAGGTTTCCTTGTTTCCTCTGCGGCCTTTAAATCAAAATTGAGCTTTTTTACTGCCCACATTGCTTTATGCTCCAGCTCAAGCGGTAAATGACATGCCTTTATGAACACCAGCGCATACGGGGACATGCCTGTAGGTGTCTTATAGGCGGTCCTATATGCCCACAAGGCATCGTCCAGCTTCATTGCCAAATCTTTGCGCGAAGGTTTTACCAACTTCTCTAATATCAGCTTGATTTCCCTATTGGACACTTCAGCTTGACCATTTGTTTATGGGTGGTATGTGGTGACCACCTTATGAAGGATATTATACTCGAGCAGCAATTTTTTTATGATGTGATTAACAAAGTGAGAGCCTTCATCACTTATTATGGCACATGGAGTGCTAAAACGAGTGAAAATATTCTTCCTCAAGAACTTGGGGACTACCACCGCATCGCTTGCGACGCACGATATCGCTTCTACCCATTTGGAAACGTAATCGACGGCCAATAGAATGTATTTGTGACTATTTGATGGTAGTAATGGTCCCATGAAGTCTATCCCCTAGACGTCGAATAGTTCCAATTCTAAGATGATGTTCATGGGCATAACATGCTCCCATGAAATGTGACCGGTGCCAATGTTTCCCGTGCGTTGGCACCGGTCACATTTCATTGCATAGTCTTTTGCGCCCTTGAATAAAGAAGGCAAAAAATATCCATTTTGTAACACCTTTGCTACTTTGCGTTGGCCTCCAAAGTGTCCTCTATATGGCGAGTCATGGCATTGTGATAGTATGCGCGGGTGAGCAGCATCTGGTATGCATAGGCGCAAAATCTGGTCTGATCCCCTCTTATAAAGATTTGACTCATCCCAATAATATGATTTATATTCATGTCTGAGCCACCTCTTTGGGTGGGCTGTGTAGTCCTTAGGAAATTGTTCGCAAACCAGAAAATTAACCTCATCCGCATACCATCGTAACTCTTCAATTTTAAACAGCTGCTTATCTGGGAAGGTTGATTTCACCTCTAACTAATTGCGGTCGACTTCTGGATTTTCTAATATTGAAAAATGGTCCGCAACCTGGATCTCCGTCCCTTTGCGATCAATGATTTCCATGTTGAATTCTTGGAGGAGGAGAACCCATCGAATCAATCTCAGCTTCGAATATTTCTTTGTCATTAAGTACTTGATTGCCGAGTGGTCAGTGTGAACGATCACTTTGGATCCCAACAGGTAAGCTCTGAATTTTTCCAATGCAAATATCACCGCAAGTAATTCTTTTTTTGTGGTAATGTAATTTGTTTGAGCAAGGTTCAAGGTTTTACTCGCATATACGATGGGGTGTAGCATTGTTTTCTTCTATTACGCTAGCACCGCCCTCATCGTATAACCGCTTGCGTTGCACATTAGTTTAAAGGGCTGTGTCCAGTTTGGTGCAATCAACACAGGTGCGATTATTAATGCATTCTTTAGTATCTTAAATGCATTGAGGCATTGGTCATCAAAGTCAAACGTTCTTTCTGCCTCCAGCAACGCACTTAATGGTCGTGCAATCTTTGAAAATTCCTTCACAAAATGTCGATAAAAGCCTGCATGGCCTGAGAAGCTCCTGACATCCTTCACGTTCACTGGAGGTGGAAGCTTTTCAATTGCCTCAATACATTGTTCATTTCACCGAAACATATGAGAATGCTGGTATGTGAGGAGATTTAATGGTCAAACAGTTCATTCAAACTCTGAAGGGAAAAGCCTTCAACTGGTACACTGACCTTAAACTTGAAACTATTGATAGCTGGGAGCAAAACTATTGATAGCTGGGAGCAGCTTGAAAGAGAATTCCTCAACTACTTTTATAGCACAAGGCGTATCGTCAGCATGATAGAGCTCACGGTCACCAAACAAGAAAAAGGGGAGCCAGTCGTTGGCTACATCAATTGTTGGATGACATTAGCCTTGATTACAAAGATAGATTAACTGAATTATCAGCAGTGGAAATGTGCACTTAAGGAATGCACAGGGAACTTTTGTATATTATGCAAAGGATAAAATCCTGCACCTTTGAAGAGTTGGCGACCCGAGTTCATGATATGGAGTTAAGCATTGCTAAGAGAGGAAGCAATGATTTACTAGTCCCAGAGGTAAAAAATATAAGAAAGAAGTGAAAAGCATTTGAAAGGTATCAAAAGGTGCTCCTAAAGAAGCCATGGTCGTCAATACCACCATTTTGAAGTTCATCTCCAAGGAGAAAAAGACTGAAAAATGCTAAGATGGGGGCGAGAAAAAACACCCGACATTGAAAGAAAGACAAGAAAAAGTCTACCCTTTTTTAGACTTTGATCTTCCTGATATGTTAGAGCAACTACTGGAAAATCAACTCATTGAGCTTCCCGAATGTAAACGACCTGTAGAAATGGGGAGACTAAATGATCCCAATTACTGCAATTATCATCGAGTTGTTAGTCATCCGGTAGAAAAGTGTTTCGTACTGACGGAGTTAATTTTGAAATTAGCTCAAAAGCAGAAAATCCTTGACGATGTGGCATAAACAAATCACGCCGCAATAACGATTCATCCTGATACTCGACTACTTACGACAGGGAGTTTGATCCAATTTGGATCTTTTGAGCCTGTCATTATATATTCTTTACTGGACCACTCTCGAAAGACCGACTTCCAGAAAGTTGACTCTTGGAAAAAAGAGGAAAAGGTGGAAGATGGAGATGAGGGATGGACATTAGTAACTTGTCGAAAGAGGCGCGAACCAAATTTTGTTCCGAAAGAATCTTGTGTGTATTGAGTCCATAAAAGGAAAAGTATGTCTCAAAGAAGAAAAGTAATGAAGAATACGAGAAGACTTCGTTTAGTTATAAAAAAAACAAGGATATTCCTCGACCTCGACAACCAATAACCTTGAAAGACTTTTTTTCCAGTCGAAACAGTTTCGTGTCACGTCATCAGTACAACTGAAGATGATGAAACCCCTTCAAAGTGTGCAGAAGCGACGGTCAAGCTAGAGAAACTACCTTCTTTCAACATAAATGATCTACTGTCACTCCCACGGAAGACCAAGGATGCACTTGTTGAAATATTAAAAGGAAATGAAATTCCGACTACTTCGGCAACCCAAACAAATATATGTGCTTCATGTTGTATATCGATATCATTCACCTATGAAGATTTACTACTTGGGTCAAAGCTCCATAATAGACCTCTATTTGTGTCGAGATATGTTTGAGAGCAGAACCTCTGTTGAATCATCATCGATAGTGGCTCGATTGTCAATATATTGCCAAAATCAACCATGAATGAATTGGGTATATTAGTGGAGGAGTTTTCGGGTAGTAAACTAGTAATTCAAAGCTTCAATCAAGGAGTGTAGAGAGACACACAATTCGTCTAGAAATCACCATAGGGGATTTGTAAGCAAGTGCCACATTTCATGTGATCGATGCAAGAACCACCTATTGGTTATTGCTAAGGCATCCCTGAATTCATGAAAATGGAGTAGTAACCTCCACACTCCACCAATGTTTTAAATTCTATCAACACGACATAAAAAAGTTGACATTGACTCGAAGCCATTCTTGGAGGCTGAATCTCACTTTGCTGATGCAAAATTCTATCTAAAAATCGATAATATCAATGCAGTTATAACGAAAGAGGTTTCTGTGGCTAAAGGCACTTATAAGCCTGAGCAACGAGCGATCACAACAACGAAGTTGAATGAAGTAAATGCTTCCAGTAACCAAGGAAATGATGAACCGACCACCGAAAACAAATCTGAGGTGTTAAAGAACGAAAAGATGATTAGCCCACAAAAAAGGTCTCAAACCCGCCTGTCCTATGCTATATTCCTCTTTCTCGATGCAAGAAAGGCGAATCATTATTTGTAGAATGCTAAAAAAGTCTAACGGTCTGAGACATTGAAATTTTGAAAGAGAACTTCACCATACCACTTACAAAGATTGATAAGGGAGAAGTGGAAAGGGTTGGGAAAGAAAAGACAAGAGCAGTTCTTCCAGAAAAACGAACAAAAGATGGCTTTGATCCAAAGACATATAAGCTACTGGCAAAGGCAGGGTATGACTTTACAACTCACACTGAGCTTAAAAGCCTAAAAATATTTGATGAAAGGCCCGGTCTTTCTCTAACTCAAAAGAAGCTTAAGAAACAAGGATACTCTATATCTTTATCAAGGTTTGGACTTAGATATAAGTCCACTGAGCCAATTCACATAACTAGAAAAGGGAAAACAAAAATAGTAGACACATGTCACATTACTATAGAAGAGAGCCACGACTCTAAAGAGGATGCGAGAAGCGAAAGTCAGAGGACTTCGGTCTTTAGTCGCATTACCCCTTCAGTAACACATCCTTCAATTTTTCAAAGATTAAGCACACTTGCAGTTGAAAATGAAAATCAACATTCAACCTCTGGGTCCACTCTATTTTCAGCCTTTCGGAGGCTCAATGCAAAATCAAATAAGATAAATAATCTGTGTTCGACTCCGACCATCCGGACATCTGCTTTCGAGAGATTAAGCGTGACCGCAACAAGAAGCCAGAAGCGATCTCCCATAACGTTCTCAAGCAAAGCATGTGAGGCGAAAAGTGACGAAAAAATTCGCAGCGTTGTTCCCTCAAGATTGAAAAGGAAGTTGTTTTTTTCCGTAAATACAAAGGGCTCGTTAAAAGTAAAACGACATGATGTTGTTTTCATTTGATCGAAAGAGAATGACTCAGATGATGAAGAGGATGCAACAAGTTATTGCCATCTCACAATAGAGGAAGCATCAGTTCTGACATACTTGAAGAGGACACAAGAAGAGCTTTTTTATCACTGGAGGATGACGGTCAATCAACGGTTGATGAGCTGAAGGAAGTCAACTTGGGACTGATAGAAGAGCCTCGTTCAACCTTCATAAGTGCACAACTTACTGATGACGAAGAAAAGGAGTATGTGAGCTTACTCACAACATATAAAGACGTCTTTGCTTGGTCGTGTTGGGATCGGTGTCCTAATTCTCTTGGAGTCTCGTTGTTTGTAATATATACACATTGTTATTAATAAAATAAGAGTTATTTCATTCTGGCATTTGCTCACATCCAATAAACAAAGCTACATGGTTATCGTATGTAAACTTAATCATGTATATGAGATATACAAGTAGATCATGCCTTAAGTGATAACCTAAATAGTTATGTAGTATAAGAACTAAGGTAGGATACCTGATCCTGGTGACACTACGGATACGACCTGCTTTATAAAGGTTTGCAAGTGTTGTGAACTACTATAGATGGTAGATCCTGACCATTCATGTGGAGACATACGAGCAGGGGTGTCCTATACAAAGAGCTTGTATAAGACTGAACCATGAGATGATTCGTCTCTGTATATAACGTCGTTGATACTGGAGACTTACATCTCACCTAAATGACCATAGGTGACATGACCTCAATCCTGAGTATTTTGGGAACTCCTGCCTTAGAGGCGGTCCTTTGATTAGTATGAATGAGAGTGTCCAGATTGCCAACTCAACATGCCTACCTTTTTAGGGACTTGTCTGATTTAGGAGATGGGAACCCAGTTACACAAGATGGAATTCACTCCTTCCCCGAAACAAGGGTTAGTTAATAGATTGCTCCTTTAAGGGCTGATTCTGGGGCTTGAACATAGTGGCCACAACTTCTCTTTGGAAGAGAGGACTCAGTCATAGTAGGACTATGACTTATGTTCATTAGAGGGATCAGTGGTACTTAAGGAGTTAGATGTAACTACAGGGGCATAATGGTTATTGGCTGAGTTGTACTTACGAGCGATCTGTGAAGGGTTATCGTACTGTAGTAAAGAGAGTTCAGTTGTCAGTCTTTTGTGGATTGCCTGGCACTTAATGGATGGTGGATCCCGTGACTAAAAAGTTTAATCAGTTATTCACATATCGTTGGAGCATATGATGCTCATCGTTTACTCTATCGCGTAGCGTTGGTTGCCCAATCACGAAGACGCTGGAGGTAGATAATTGTATTGGGAGCATATAATGCTCACTGTTTAGAATAAGATGCGCGCTAAACGACTGTGTAGTTAACATGCCTCATCGCATAGTCACTGACTTCATAATCACGCAGTATACGATATGAAGGCGCTCGCTCAGCGATCGTTTAGACAATAGTGCTTCACCGCATCGTTGTCGTTTAGACCATCATATAAGGCTTGCGTTATGCAGAGCACGTTGCACGATCACGTACCTCGTGCTTCATCGCATAGGAAAAGGTACACAATCATTGCTAAATGATTGTTTAGCTCTAGAAGTGTAGGTAAACGATTGAGCAAAGCATTTGTTCTTTCGTGTAGACGATTGTAGAGAGTTTGGTGCACGATCAGTGGAGACGCGTTGCTTTGCCCAGATGGTTCATGACCCGATTCGTTTGTTTGAACTGGAGACTCCTTATTTTGTAATAGTTAGTTTGTTTTTTTTTAAGGATTTAAGGCAATTTTTCCCGATTCATCAACATTTCTTTTTTATACATGAGATGTATGTGGTTTATATAGCAAAGTGTTTGACATATAGATTTGAAACCCACCTTAGGTTGTGCAATCACTCATGCATCATGTATTATAAGTGTTATAATATTGCATGAAGAAATTACAAGAGAGCATGTACATGCATCATGAAAATATAAGAGTGATATTTTTTTTGCATGCAATGAGGATTATCATGCATTATCTTTATATCATAAGCGTTATAGTATAAGGATGAATGGAAGCATGTTGTGCTTGGTTCGTTGCTTGTTTGTATAAGTTTTATATAAAAAAGCAGAAATGAATGAACAATGCATGAAGCATGGCACTTAGGTTGTTTATAAACGTTATGAATGCCTTCTATGTGTTAGCTTCATATTGTGGTTGGTTTTAGTTATTTCTGTTGTAAGTGTTATAATAGAAATTAGAACTAAAATCAATAAGAAAGAGTTGCATGCGGACTTAAGGTGAACTTATGTTTTTAAAAGGGTTTTAAAGTTGGATTGAGATAGACCTAAGTTCATAGGTTCTAATGAGATTAGTAACCTAATTCAATCTTTTTAAATCGGTTTAATTGGATTAAATTGATTGGCATAAAAGATTAAAATTGTATTAAATCTATCTATAAGGTACCTTTTATCTAAGGCGGGTTCTTTCTAGGCTGGGGTTCTTAAGCTGATGGAAACGGAACATCGTTACTTGCAAACCTACTTGGAAAGGTGAATTAGACAGATTTTTTGCAAGCATGCAACAGTTGGTCAAATACTCCATTAAAGAGTTTAATGGATGATGATTAAAAGTTGTTTCAACTATCCAAGGTAAATGTTACTCTTGGGCAAACCTAAAAAGTCACTTAGTTAAAATTCTTAGCCGTATTTTTTCTAAATAAACTAAACCCTAGATTATAAAATACTCAGTGGGATGTCAATGATTCCACTCACGTTTCTCCCTGAATGTTCACACTATGAGATTCATGCTTGGCCTCGTGGTGCCCTGGGAGCATCCCCCTTTAGATGGTGTTTACATGAGTCAATATTAAGGTAGACGGAAAGAGTGTTTATAGTAAGTGGGTGAAGGGTTTGTGTCAACACATCCTATGGTCTTTGTCATTGGTTCACACTGTGAGATCATTATGTACTCCTTCATGGCGCCTTAGGTGCGTCCCCCTTTGGATGTGTTTTGCGTAGTTGGTCAAGATGAAGGTGAACTCTAGAAATGGATAGGGTCGCTTTAGGTTTTGCCCCGATCAAATTTTTTCCCTTCGAATTGGCTGCTTGGGGCGGATCTCTAGGGCCTAAAATGGCGGGTCACACTTACGGGAGATTGTTAAGTAAGTTAATGATCTCTTGACCAAATCAATGATGGCTAGTCGTTATAGGAGCAAGAGTTGTTCTGGTTTAATGTCTGGTTGAGAATTTCTAAATTCAGAGGAAGGATAACTGGCCTCCCTTCGACGGTTTTTGTCCTAAACCTTTGTGACGTCATTGCGAAACTAGATGTCACACGGGGTTCATGTTACTTTTGCTAAACCCTATTGGATGTTGTTTGTTTTTTAACAGGTATTTGCTTAAAACCTAACGTAGGTCAATGTGTTTTTGTTTTCAGCAACTTGTTTGTATTTTCATTGGATGTCTGTAATTTGACCAATTACATACAGTGGAAAGAGTCTTGTAAAATGTATTTCGTTGTAAACGACCTCGAATTTGTCATGGTTGAGGAGTGTCCTCAAGTTCAGATCCTTGATGTACCGCGAAGTGTTCGCAATGCATATGAGTTGTGGATGAAGTCTAATTCATTGGCCCGACTTCACGTTTTGGCTAGCATACCTAATGTTTTGGCTAAAAGGGTTGAGAACATAGTCATTGCACGCGAGATCATGGACTCGTTGCAAGATTTGTTTGAACACCAGTTCAGACTTTTCGAGCACAAAGGGATGGATGACAAAACCAGTAGCGTCAGTTCCCAAGTTAAACTCTAGGAAGAGGAAGCAATTGTTTTTTACTCTATTGAGGTTCTTAAAAGAGAAGTGTTCTCTGACATGGAACTTGGAGATTATTTAGGTTATGATATGAAACCCACTACTCTTCAAAAGAGGAGGATGTCTACAGACAGTAAATCTAATTTATTGGTCTTAGAGACGTGTTTAGTAGAGAATGATGATTCTGCCTGGATCCTAGATTCGGACGCTATTAATCATGTCAGTTCCTCTTACCAAGGATTCAGTTTCCTGAAAACGTTGCCACAGGAAGAGATGACTCTTCGCGTCGGTACTCGTGAGGTTGTTTCAATTGTTGTTGTAAGCAAGCTGAAGTTATTTTTGGATAAGAAACGTTATCTGTTACTGGATAATGTTTTCGTAGTTCCTCATATTAAGAGGAACTTAATCTTGGTTTCTTGTCTCATTAAACAAGGGTATACTGTCTCCTTTTCTGAGAATAAAGTGTTTATTTTTAAAAATAGAATGGAGATTGGTTTTAGTTCAATGGAAAGTAACTTATATGTACTAAGGCCATTAGTCATAAAAGCTTTATTTAACAAAGTCCAAGAAGATAGCATTTGTAGAAACATCAACCTCAATAGGATTGAGCAGTTGGTGAAAAGGGGACTTCTACGGAGTTTAGAAAAAAAACTTCTTGCCGGTGTGTGAATCATGCCTCGAAGGCAAGATGACCAAACAACCTTTTACTGGAAAAGGTTACAGAGCCAAGGAAACCTTAGAGCTTGTACATTCAGACCTCTGTGGTTGGTTGAGTGTTGGGGCTCGAGGTGGGCATGAATATTTCATCTCTTTCATAGGTGATTATTCAAAGTATGGGTATCTCTACCTAATGTAACGTAAGTCTGAAGCCCTTGACAAGTTTAAGGAATATAAGGCTGAGGTTAAAAACTTGTTAGATAAGAAGATAAAAACACTACGATCTGATCGTGGTGGAGAGTATATGGATCTCCAATTCCAGAACTATATGATAGAACATAGGATAACGTCCCAACTCTTGACCCTAGGTACACCTCAGCAGAATGGTGTATCAGAAAGAAGAAATATAACCTTGTTGGACATGGTTTGGTCTATGATGAGTTATGCTCATCTTCCAAACCCGTTTTTGGGTTTTGTAGTGGAGACTACATGCTATATTCTGAACAATGTTCCTTCGAAAAGTGGTTCTGAAACACCTTTTGAGTTGTGGAGAGGTTGTAAAGGTAGTTTATGCCACTTCAGGATTTGAGGGTGTCCAACACACGTGCTTGTGACTAACCCGAAGAAGTTGGAACCACGTTTAAAAGTTTGCCTCTTTGTAGGCTACCCCAGGGAAACGAGGGGTGGATACTTTTATGATCCGAGTGAGAACAGAGTGTTGTTTCTACAAATGCTATCTTCTTGGAAGAAGACCACATGATGGGTCATAAGCTACGAAGTAAGCTCATTTTACATGAGATTTCTAGTGAGATTGAGACTATTGAGGGTTCAACAAGAGTTGTTGAATAGACTGATAGATCAACAAGAGTTGTTGAGGTCGGTGCATCTAGTCAACCAACTCAAGAGTTGAGACTGCCTCCATGTAGTGGGAGGGTTATGAACCCACCGGATCGCTACATTGGTTTGACTGAAGCCTAGAATATCATTTCTAAAGATGGGGTCGATGATCCATTGTCTTTTAAGAAAGAGATGAAGGATGTTGACAAGGATGAATGGATTAAAGTCATGAACAAAGAGATGGAGTCTATGTACTTCAATAACGTCTGGGAGCTTGTGGATTCGCCTGATGGGGTAAGACTTATTGGGTGTAAGTGGATCTATAAGTGAAAGAGAGGTGTAGATGGAAAGGTACAAACCTTTAAGGCTAGACTTGTGGCAAAGGGTTATACCCAGGTCAAGAGAGTTGACTATGAGGAAACTTTCTCACCTATTATCATACTCAAGTCTATTAGGATCCTCCTGTCCATAGCCACATTTTATTATTATGAGATATGGCAAATGGACGTCAAGACTGCCTTACTTAATGGTAATCTTGAGAAGACCATCTATATGACTTAACCAGAGGGGTTCGTAGTTCTAGATCAAGAGCAAAAAGTTTGCAAGCTTAATAGATCCATTTATGGGTGAAACAAGCGTCTTGATCGTGGAACATTAGATTTGACACTGCAGTCAAGTCATTTTGCTTTGATCAGAACGTTGATGAGCCTTGTGTTTACAAGAAGATCATCAACAACTCAGTAACTTTTCTGGTACTGTATGTCGATGATAACCTACTCATTGGGAATGATGTAGGGTATCTGACTGACATTAAGAAGTGGCTAGTTGCTTAGTTCCAAATGAAAGATTTGGGTAAGGCACAATATATTCTAAGGATCTAGATCATTTGGGATCGTAAAAACAAGAGGTTATCCTTGTCTCAAGCATCGTACATCGATCAAATGTTGATCAGGTACAAGATGTAAGATTTCAAGAGGGGTTTATTACCCTTCAGACATGGAATCTTTTTGTCTAAGGATCAGTGTCCTAAGACACCTCAAAAGGTTGAGAAGATGAGACAGATTCCCTATATTTCAGCTGTAGAAAGCTTAATGTATGCAATGTTGTGTACCAGACCCGACATATGTTATGCAGTAGGATTGTCAGTCGGTATCAGTCGAATCCAGGATTTGATCACTGAATGGCGGTCAAGACAATCCTCAAGTATCTTCAGAGAATGAGGGACTACATGCTCGTGTATGAAGACAAGGATCTGATCCTTACAGGATACAAAGATTCTGACTTTTAAACCGATAGAGATTCATGTAAATCGACATCGGGGTCAGTGTTCACTCTGAATGGAGGGGTTGTAGTATGGCGAAGTATCAAGCAATGATGCATGTCGGACTCCACTATGGAAGCCGAATATGTGGCCGCTTGTGAAGCAGCTAAAGAGGCTGTTTGGCTAAGGAGATTCCTTATAGATTTGGAAGTTGTTCCAAATATGAATTTTCCTATCACTCTTTATTGTGATAACAGTGGGGCTGTGGCAAATTCGAAGGAGCTTCGAAGCTATTGTCGAGGCAAGCATATAGGTGGAAATACCACTTGATCAGAGAGATTATGCATTGGGGTGATGTGATAGTCATGAAGATCGGGTTGGAGCACAATGTTGCTGATCCCTTTACAAAGGCTCTCACGGCTAAAGTGTTCGAGGTTCACCTTGAGAGTCTGGGCCTGCAGACATATGGCATCTTGTCTAGGGAAAGTGGGAGATGATACTGGGGTATGCCCTAGTTTATTATATATTGTACATGTATTTATCTTGTATTGTACATTAGTCTCTCGAGGCATTAGGACAAATGGGAGATTGTTGGGATTGGTGTCTTAATTCTCTCGGAGTCTCGTTGTTTATAATATATACACATTGTTATGAATAAAATAAGAGTTATTTCATTCTGGCATTTACTCATATTCAATAAACAAAGCTCCTGGTTATCGTATGTAAACTTAAGCATGTATATGAGATATACAAGTGGATCATGCCTTAAGTGATAACCTAAATAGGTTTGTATTATAAGGATTAAGGTGGGATGCCTAATCCTGGTGACACTACGAATACGACTCGCTTTATAGAGGTTTGTAAGTGTTGTGAACTACTACAGATGATAGATCCTGACCATTCATGTGGAGACATGCCAGCGAGGGTGTCCTATACAAAGAGTTTGTATAAGAACGGACCACGAGATGATTCGTCTCTGTATATAACGTCATTGATACTGAAGACTTACATCTCACCTAAACGACCATAGGTGACATGACCTTAATCTTGAGTGTTTTGGAAACTTCTGCCTTAGAGGGTGGTCCTTTGATTAGTATGGGTGAGAGTGACCAGATTGCCAACTCAACATGCCTACCTTTTTAGGGACTTGTCTGATTTGGGGGCTGGGAACTTAGTTACACAAGATAGAATTCACTCCTTCTCTAAAGCAGGGGTAAGTAGATAGATTGCTCCTTTAAGAACTGATTCTGGGGCTTGAACATAGTGGTTACAACTTTTCTTTGGAAGAGAGGACTCAGTTATAGTAGGGCTATGACTTATATTCATTAGAGAGATCAGTGGTACTTAAGGAGTTAGATGTAACTACAGGGACATAATGTTTATTCGCCTAGCTATACTTACCAACGATCTGTGAAGGGTTATCACACTATTGATTAGTTAAGATGGACACATAACATATCTGTAGTAAGGAGAGTTCAGTTGTCGGTCTTTAGTGGAGTGGCTGATAGTTAACGGATGGTGGATCCTATTACTAAAGAGTTTAGTTAGTTATTCACGTACCATTGGAACTTCGAGCTATAGGTTCATAAGGTCCCTTTGGTAGCTTAACAGATTCAAGAGTACGATAAGGTCTTGGTGTTGTTTCGAAATGTTCAAATTGACAAGAGGTAATTCGATTATATATGATATGATCGATATGATGTACGAGATACATCAACTGGAGGATTAATGCAAATGAGATTTACATTAAGTACCATGGAATAGAAAAAGAGCTATGGTTTATATGTTTCATGAGATGAAATATCAAAACTATAGGTTATAAATATAGTATGGTAAGCTGGTTATCATTTATATTTATAATAATATTAATTATTTGATAATTATCTCTTTTTCTCTAATAACCAATTGAGTGGGAGGTTATTGGTAGTTTCATGGTAACTGTGAGATAAAAGGAAAAATGTTTTCCTAATTTTAGTAAGTTGTTGAATTGAGATTTCCATTTTCGAAAATTTCTCACGAAAAGGTTGTCAAGTAAATATGTTTTACTAAATGATAACTAGGAGAGACTAGATGATCGTGGAGTGTTTCTATACAATAGACACTCAGCTGGCCGATGAGCTAAACGATCGTTCAGCTTTTGTTAAATGATCGCGTAGCTTTTGTTAAACGATTGGGCATCATCTATATGATAGACACTGTCATCTCCCACTTGCTCAATCGTTTACATAATTGTTCTTCCTCCGTTTTCTGCCTCTAACCAAGTCCACACAAAACCCACACTTCTGAGTTCTCACACTGAGAATACCAAGGTAGCCATTGTGGTGGTGTCATACTCAACTTGACATTGTCGAGGTTATTTGGAGGCCGTTCGTGGTGTTCGTGTGGAGTCCGCTGTGTTCGTGATCTTGGAGATTGCAGTGTTCGAGTTCTTTGTTGATCGTGCTGTGTTGCAGTTGTGGTGTACAAGCGTTCGAGTCTTGCAGTCTTGCGGGTTGTTTGAGCGTTCGTGATCAAGGGTGTTGAAGATGAGTCTTCAAAGATATATTAGTTTTATCCCTTGATCTATAGAAAAACATGCTGTAATTTCGATTTATGCATAGCCTGTAATTTCGAGCAAAGAAAATTCAAACCAAAATCTTGCGCTAAATTCTCACATTTTGATCAAGATCATACATTAAATTAAAGGAGTCAAAATCATACATTGGTCTCAAATTATCCTTTTCGAGATTCATCTACCGCATAAACGTGCATAAATCTCGAAAAGGAAGCTTTTGTTGAAGAAGAAATTTCGTCCAATCACAAAATGCCACGTGTCATCTATTTGGTCATTTGATCACAATAATAGGCTCATCAGATGGTAAAACCTAGTCCAACAAATTTGGTTGGATAATGACCGATTGGGCTTTGGACCATAAATCGGATCAGTTTGAGTATTTAAAATTGTTTGGGACCAAAATTCGACTCAATTCAAGCCTTCAGTGGAAATTTTGGGCCACAGAAAAGTGGTTGGGCCCAAACCCAACTTTGGCTCAGGCTCAGGAAGTAGTTGAGCCCAAGCCCAAAAGCCCAAAGGTAAATGGGCCCAAACGCACCTAAAACCCATAGAAATCCTCTATAAATAGAGGACATTCCCTTTCATTTAAAGGGGGTGGGGGGAGAAGAGGAGGCAGAAGAGGAGGCAGAAGAGGAGGGAGATTGAAGTCTCTGAAGATCAAAAGCTCTGAAGATTGAAGTTCTGCATAATTGAATTATGAAGCTCTTAAGTTCTCAAGCTCCAAAGGATTAAAGCTCCAAATTTCTCAAACCCGAAAGATCAAAGCTCTCAAGCTCTCAAGCTTTGAAGACTAAAGCTCCCAAGACCTAAAGATCTAAGACTGAAGACTTGGAAGACTAAGGCTCCAAGCTCCTAAAAACTTCAAAAGTAAACTTGCTAGAAGATTTGAAAGATTTAAACTTATTGTAACGCTTGAGAGAAAGAATCAAAGGAATATATTAGAGATTGTACCTTTATGTACCACAAATAAATACAAATACAAAGTTCGAATCCAGTGAATTGAATTTCTCTGTAAAACCTGTCGAACAATATATATATCTTCATTTGCATTATATAATTAAAATAAATAATGTCAATATTATATATCATATATTTTTAATTATATCGTGATTCTTATTTTTTTTTTAGCAATATATTCAAATTTATATTTATTTTATCAAAATTATTAAAGTATGATACATTATTTTGTTGAGAAAAATAACATACAAAATGGTATAAATTGTATTAATTTTGAAAGAAATTTAAATTGATAAAAATAAATATGTTATATAAGTTCAAATTATATCAAATTAATTAAAAATTAATAAAAAGTCGTAAGAACATTCTTGAACTTTATGTAAGACATTATCGAGTAGAAAATCATACGAAACAAATACAATTATCAAAATACTCTCAGATATTTGCAAAAATATTCCTACAAAACAAACATACTAATCTAAAGATGCCAAACATCTATAATTCCTAATATCCATAATTCTGGACATCTAAGATTCTGATTATTACATTCTAAAAAAAAATGGCCACTTAGAGAAAATGGACATCTCTACCTGCTACCCGTGGATTTAAAGTTATATATATACAAACGAAAATACTGGGGTGCTATATTGATGCAGTTAGTACATTTAAAACTAGTTTGAAAAAAAAAAATTTGGTAAACTTGGAGATTTCTAATGTATTACCTATGTTCCTTAACTAGTAGATAAAAATAGAGAACAAAACAATTGGCACATCCCTTCATTTTCCGACAACCAATTTCCTCCAAATCGTAATGAGATGACAACCACAAAGAAGGCACTAAATTAAGCAAAACCCAACAGTGCTAAAAATAAAAGTAAAATCAATTCATGGATGGTTGGCTCAAAAAGCAATATAAATTGAAATTCTCATAGCCTCCAATTCATTCAACCAATTCCAAGTAAAGGTCAACTGATACAAAAATGGCAGCCTCCACCAAAACCTTTTCCATTTTCATTACTATGATGATAGTTTGTTCATTTATGGTAAACTCATCAAACGCAAGCTCTATTGATTATGGTGCTATTGCTCAGGATGGAGGAGGAGACTGTCATCATGGTCACTGTAAAACACTCGGAGATCCAGCCAACCCTTATAACAGAGGATGTGAGTCTATAGAGCGATGTAGATCTGAAGTTGTTGCCTGACACCACTACGTAATAACCGTTGGATGTGTGGATTCTAAAATATACATCTTCTCTAATAGCCACTTTAAGACAAATTTCAACCATTTCTATTTTTACCATTGTTTTCTTATTTATCCAACGCTTCAAAGCCACATGATGTTGACCTTTTTTTTTTTCTTTTTAATAATTATATATTTATTGGATAAGCATGGCTAAGGTCTTTTGAACTTCTATCTTTTTTGGTATAAGCTTTATGTTGTGCTAATTAAGATTCACTATGTTCAACTAAAATCATTTTATTTTATCATATTAATAGTTTTCCTCGATCATAAACATGACAATACATACAAGTTACATTTACGTATATAAATGTAATCTTTTCTCTTATTTTTTTTTCCTTCAAGTTTGAATATATATGTCAAATCATTGAATTTCCACCATACATGTAATGCTATTCTCTAAAGAGGGAAAAAAAATTATGAGAAGTAGAATTATGGAAAATAGAATAAAATTCAATTAAAATATGATATCATATATTTTCATTCAACGACATATATGAATTAGGAATCAAACTTTATTTTTCTTTATTCATATTAAATAATGTTGGTGATGACTAACATAAATCAAACTTAACAAATTATTTGTAGTTATAACACAAATGAGTTTTGTTATACTAATGATTTAAGGATTAGTTAAGCCACATTAGTGAAATAAATGTCATGTCACGAGCTTGTTGACATTGTTTTGATTGGAAATGAGAAAAAGAATCATTTTTCAAAGAGAAAATAAAAATCAAGGTTAAATACACATTAAATCCCACGAAAATCAAAGGACAAAGATCGTCAGTAATTACATCCTTAACTGAGTTAGGGAAGCAAGAATCCCAACGCCTAACAAAAGAAGAAGAATTCAAGTAACCAACAACAAAACGAGTTATACGATGAGCAACTCGATTACAAACACAAGGGTAAAAAGAAAAAGAGACAAATCGTAGGCACCTCGTAATTACACCAATCTCATCAACTGCATTCTTCACCTTAGTAAAGTCTGACGAACAGTTGTTTATCAGATTAACCACCTTTCGAGAGTCAAATTCAACCACAATAGAAAGAGGGAGAGGATTAAGATCGAGTTACCCTAGGTCATTGAATTTTGAAATATTCAGTTTTAATAGTAAACGGACGTTATAAGGAAAAATGACTATTTCGTGGTCCGGTCTTATGCAGACATCCTTTGCATATGATGTCCCTACTTGCATGTCTCTACGTGAATGATTTTGGGATCACATCATTTATATCAATATATAAAGTGGGTTGCATCCAATAGTGTCACTAGGACGAGGTATCTAATCTTATCCATATACTTATAAACCATTTTGGCTATATACTAAAACTTGATCCAGTTTTATGTCTCCACATAAAGTTAAAGTATTCATACTATAACCATGAATTTCATTTATTGGATTTTTATAACAAAATGCAATATCAATAACATTTTTATTGAATGAACAACTCGATAATACTTTTATTGATAAATAGAATATGTTTCCAACTGCGAGTTTTAGGACATTCCAAATAATCTCCCATTTAAACTAATACTCCAATGAGTTACAAATATATACAAATATATAATGTACACAATGTTGAGATTAAGAGAGGGTTTGAATAGAGGAGATGTCAAGGATTTCAAAAAGTAATCACTTTTAAGGATTAATGTAATCAAAGCATCAATTTGTAAACTTTACACAGTGCATAATATTATGGCCAAGTTAGAAAAGGGATTTGTTTTTTCGTTATATATATAGACCCAATTAATTTATATGTAAGAGTTTACACGGTACATATTATGGCCAAAATTGAAAACTAAATTGGAACTAAACCGATTAAAAACCGAACCATTGGCTATGTTCTTTATTTATTTATTATTTTTTTTTTAATACGCTTGGTTCTTTATTCAACATTAGTTTTCATTCCTCTTAATTTCACATCATCGTCAAAGTAATTTGTACATATATAGATTTTTTTCTTTGTTATCGCTATAGAGATCCATGTGAGTCCTTAATTGTCGGAGAAACTCTATGGAATATTTCCATTTTGTATACATTTAATTGTGGATTGTTTATGAATTAGCGTGAATTTCAATATTTAACTTTTATTTTTTTAAAAAATGAATTTCAATTTTCACTTCACTTATGTTAGTTTGCTTCGAAGGTATATTTAGATATAGTACAATCAACTATGTACCTCAACTCCTTTGTCCTATAATCAAAGTTTTTTTTCTTAAAAAAAAAAATAGAACGGAAAAGAATAATGAGTATAAAAGAGACCAAAACTTAATTTGGATTGCTACAACTTATAGCTTTTAAAATAATTGTTGACATAGGTTATAGTATTTGGTAAATAAATATTAAAATATTTTTGTATTGATATAATAACTAAATAGACCTAATATTAACCTCTTTATTAAAAAAATCTTATAATTTATAATTTTAAATAATTATATGGAAGAATATATTTTGTTTTCTCTAGATTAATTTGTAAATATTAAGGAATAGCTTTCCTTCTAAAAAAATAACATGGTATAAATTTTTTAAAAATGGATGCATTCAACCTAAGAAAATTAGTAGATAGATTGGATTAGGTGAGAAAGAGATAGACATATAAAATAAATCTTATTTTAAAGGATAAAATTTAAATTTAAATATTAATTTAAACCAATATGAGAATCTAAAAGCTCGTAAAATAGTGGTTTTAAAATAGTTGTTGACAAAGCAATAGGATGACTGCTTACTCGAAATATGAATGTTAAACAGAAAGCATTGACAAGCTCTATAGCAATAAAAATATTAACAACAAGTAAACAAATAAAGACACACAGAAGTTGGTAACCCAGTTTGGTGATAATCCGCTTATATCTAGGGGCAGTGTGCCAAGGAAAGATAATCCACTAATATTAAAGAATTAAAGCAGTTTACAACATAGTACTTATCTATAATACACGATCACTACAGTGACTCACATAGAGCTCAACTCACTAACCACTTAGGCTCCCCTAGATGTGAGACTCTAAGTGTACTTAGGCTCCCCCTAAGTTTGATAATATTAGTATTTTGACACTTTGACTTCGAACAGTGTGTGAGATTCTTCTCACTGAGATATTTTCCTTTTAGTTAGCGAACTGCCTTCACCGATGAATCTTAGGATCCCCCTAAGATGAATAACTCCTTCTCCGAAACTAAATCTTAGGCTCCCCCTTAGACAGTGCTAATCTTCAATATGTTGCACTCAACAGATGAAGAACTTGCACGGTGGAATAGTGAGCAACAAGCAAGAACACAATGATGCACAATATGTCCATAGAACAAAAAACATGTCTTGCTTAATGAACAAAAGCGGCGGCCCTAAGAGAGAGCCATAAAACTTCTTATAAAACTGTAGCCAAATAAGTAAAGGATGTTTAGAAAATATGTCCCTTCTTGACAAAACAAGATCCACCATGAAAAGGAAAATATCCATCAAAATACTTCTGCTGAGATTTCCCAATTTAGGAAATAAAAAAATTCTACAAATAAATTTCATATTATGAAAGAAAAATATTCTACAAGATAATGACTTGTCGGAGGCAGATGTTAAGACAACATTTGTGACAACTGTGAAAACCACTAGAAATTGCCTTAGGAAAAATATAAAGTCAATCAACAAATCTCCAACAAGCTCCCCCTTTGGCTGATATTTTTTTAAGGCAGAATATTTAACGATCAACCAAAAAAAAATAATAGATGTCATAAATAGAGTTGAAACATCATTAGTAACAACGGAAAGACCATAAGTCTTAATAACAGTAAATAAACAAATAAGAAAATTTTGCTAGCCAACCACAAAACAACACAATAACAAACAAAACCAAGAGCCAAAGTAGAATAGGCTCAAGAAGCTGTCACTTTAGAACAACACAACACCAAATTACACTAAATCTCCCCCTTTTTGCCTAAAAAAAATCATGCCTGCCTCTAGGAAAAAGTCCCTCCAGACCTGGACAGTACTGCCCCCATGACCTCCAACACCCTACCAATATCAGACTTTTGTTTTTGTAGTCTCTGCATCAAGGTCTCAACGTCTCGAGACTCATTAGATAACACCTGTAGAACATGACTACCAAAAAAAGATTCAATGAAAGCTCTGTTGGGGCCATCAACATGAGAGGTTGTGGTGGTAATATCTAAATCAGGAATATGATATCCTCACAGGAGCTTGGAATGAATGAAAAATGACCAGGTGGAGAACCAGTGGACTCAGAAGGAGTAATTACATCAGGTTTCTGAGAAAGTAGAATCCCACAGATAAACCTTAGATAGCAGATAGGCAAACAAAGGGCTTTAAACGCAATGTGCTGCTTAATTTGATTTAAACAAAAATGTACCCATAGTTGAACTGAGATTGAGTTCCAATTTGATAGATCAATGTAGCAAGAGAAACTGAGAGACCAAACTTATGAGAAGAAGAGTACCAATTTGAAATGCCTATCTCGTGGAGAAGGGCGTATTTAACATTGAGTACAACTGAGGGAAGATGACCCTTTTTAGTCATAATATCCCTTAAGGATAAGTGTTTATCAGTCACATTCTCTAGCATGATTATGTGAAAAAACTAATTGATAATAGTAAAAGAGATAACAAAATAATGATGTCTGATGTGGATTTTTTGAAAGTTAGGATGGGAAGGATCAGCAAAGTCAGAAGTCAAGTTCAAAAAATTTCTAGAACTAGTTGGGGATAATAGGGCCCAAAACTCAACACAATTCTTTCAAGCCTAACATCAAGCAATAATTCCATAAGCTCTAAACACTCCTGAAGACATTTTGGTAATTCCTTTTCATCGATAATATTTCTCTTCACAATATATTTCCATGGACTAGCACTTTCCTCGGTGTGTAAAGATACTCCATCCAAGGGAACAAGAGGAATATTAGCCCCAGTAGCCTGCTTTCCCTTGCCTTTAGCTGATGCACGAGTTATACAGACATTACTCGAGTTCTCATTGTTAGAGCTACTCCATAGACACCAATTAGAATCTTCGTCAAGGGACCTTTTAGAATTATGTTCTAATGTCTATGTGTAGCATCAACATCAACTCCATTTTCAACAAAATTATTAGCAAGAGGAGCATCAACATCCTTAGCCGTACCAATATCCTTAGATATCTTCAATCGTAGCTCAGTAAGAGGAGGATCAACATTGATGTCTTCATCAGAAGCATGGGCAAGACTAGGCAAATGTTCAAGATTTTGATCATTCAAACCAGTGTCAGCATCTGACAAAACAACATCTTTCAATTTCTCAACATTCTCAATAGGAAAATGACCAACAACATTTACAGATATGGTATTTGTTTCAAGAGAAGTATTAACAAACTCCACATCAGGTTGCACGATTTTAGGGGAACCACCAG
Source organism: Benincasa hispida (assembly GCF_027475165.1). Lineage (NCBI taxonomy): Eukaryota > Viridiplantae > Streptophyta > Magnoliopsida > Cucurbitales > Cucurbitaceae > Benincasa > Benincasa hispida. The sequence continues at coordinate 14,217,171 of NC_143480.1, read as the reverse complement.
ATCAACATTCTCAACAACAATTTCAGAAGGACTAATTTCATGCAGTGTGGATAAAGACGCAACTGTTTCAGAAACAACTTTGTCAACAAAATCTTGTATATCATTTTCATCAGACACAATAAAACCTTCCTTTTCCAACTTAGAAGAGCCCGGAACATCAACATTTTCTTTGATAATTGTACTATAATCAGGTAAAGCAGACTCAACATTGCTAGAAACATATGTAAGATTATCAACACATAAAGAGCTATCTTCAGGAATTTTAACATCCTTTCAGATAGCATCAAACGAGACAATAATATCTTTTTCTAGGTAACCTGATAAACTCATGCAAGTGACTCAAACAATTACTAGGATGGGGATTTATATTTTTCCAAGAGTATTTCGACTTTGGAACCAATAAGATGAGTCAATGTGAGTGAAGAAATACTCACCTACTCTTTTCCTTTTGTTTCAACAAACTGACTCACTCCAAAACACTTCTTTGTCGAAGGAGGAGGAGCTCTAATTTCTTTATTTGCAATAGCGAAACCACGCACATGGACGCCATATTTATTCATCGTTTATGGAGGAACATCCTCTTAGACATGCAACTTTCGCTTGGCCTTTTCTTTATATCTCACTATCTTACTATCGAATGTGTATGTTCCTTGTTTGGTGCTAATCATTTAAAGAGAAAGCACAAAAATTACAGATAGAGAGAATAATTATTATGCCTTCAAAACACAAAGGTCTAATGTTGCTCTCAAGGCTTAAAAAAGAACTACATCCAAAGCCTTTATAAAAATGTCAGTTATTTGATTTTTAGTGCTGATGTACTCTAACATGACCTGTTTACTCACCACAAGGTCACGTATAAAGTGATGTCTGATGTCAATGTGTTTAGTATGACTGTGCTGAATAGGATTTTTGGATATATTAACCACACTCATGTTGTCATAGTAAAAAGTCATGACATATTGTGGGACATCATACTCCTGTAACATCTGCATCATCCATATCAATTAAGTACAGCTACTCCCTATTGCAATATATTCAGCTTCGATCATTGACAAGGAAAAACTGTTTTGTTTCTAGCCGAACCAAGAAATTAAGTTGTTGCCTAAAAAGAAGCAATCTTTAGAAGTACTTTTTTTGTCCTCTAAGCTCCCAGCCCAAACAACATCACAATAGCCAACTAGAGAGCTACTTATATCAAATATATATAACAACCCATACTCGATTGTGTCATTTATGTATTTGATATCCTTTTTGCACCAAGCAAATGACTTATTTTAGAACAAGATTGATATCTGGTATACATACCCACTATAAAAGCAATGTCAGGTCTACTGATAGTTAAATAGAGCAAGCTTCCAATGATACTTTGGTTGGAGTATATCAGTAGGCAGTAGAAGCAACAAAGATTAATAAGCACTCTAATTCATTAATTTTGGTGTAACTAAAACATGTTCATATAATAACAAGAGGGTCTCAAGCCATACCTTTGTAGAACTTCTTGAAATCTTGATTTTCAGCTGTAAACTTCTCCAAATCTTGCTGTGGACCACCTCAAGATCTTTCCCACTATTCTCTTGGAGCTTTAGATTGAGTCAGGAACTCAAAATAAGTTTGCATTAAGGGAATTTGGAGATTAGGTTACTACATCACCATGGTTGAAGACCTTCTTCAACCTCAAGCTTTTTCAGTAAAAAAACTATCAATGGCATGCCCGATTCTCAACCTAATCTTCTTAATTTATTGTATGACTATCATGCAAACATAATTGCTACATGTATTGCAGTTCATGCTTGGAAGATTGACTCAAATTCATGTTGGAACCATGAATATGCTACTTGAATAGAAGTGGACAAATCCTACTTTTTGGGATTTTCCATTTTCTATTCTTTTTCAAATTTGATTAATTTTCATTTAAAAAATGAAATCTTTATTAATTTTACAAAATTAATTTAATAATTAGTTCTTCTAATAAAATTAATAATAATTAATTAAACAATTTAATTAATTCTAATTATTTCAATATCAAATATTAAATTAATTTTATACAAATTCACCTTCATATATTTAAATCATATTTAAATATTAATTCTCCTACTCTAAAGCTAATCCATTTATGAGTTGGTGGGGGGACCTCACGGACGTACAGATCATGGGCTCTAACGATCCAAGATTAATTGGCTAAACTCATTACACCGAATTAACCCTCATTCGTTAACTAATGGGTCACTCCACTAAAGCCCATAATTGAACTCCCCTCACTGTATATATATTATGTCCACTCGATATAACCATGATTAGTAAGTTAACCCTTAATAGGTTGTTCGTAATAACAGTTGGGTCAAATATCTGTTTTACCCCCGTGATTACCTCTTAAGTCCCACTGATTCTCTAAAGAACAATTGATGCGGAGTCAGCACTTAAGGGAACAACCTCTCTACTATCCCTAAAACTGGATAGGAGTGAATTTCTTCTTGCACCTATGTCCTCAGCTATCTCCTCGATCTTACCCCTGAAATGGAGGTTTATTGAGTCGACGCTGTTGAGCCAACCCTAAACTATGCAAATCTAAGGATAATCTCGAATAAACAGGAGTTCATAGTTAACTTAGGATTAAGGTAAAGTTACCTAGGTCATCGCATTGAAATAGTCAGTCTTAAACAGTAAAAAACATTATAAAGTAAGAGTGACTGATTTCGTGGTTCGATCTTGTACAAACCCATTTACACAGGACTCCCCCACTTCTCATGTCATAACATGTACGAATTAGGATCACTTCGTTTGTAGTACTTTACAACTCTTTGTAACAACTACAAAGTAGGCCGTATCCAATAGTGTTACCAAAATAAGGCACAAAACCTTATTCATATACTATAGATTATTTTGACTATTTACTTGAACCTTATCTACTTTTATGTCTCCACATAAAGTTCAAGTACTCGTGTAGTAGTCATAGGTCTTTTAGGTTTATTGGGTTTCCAATAAGTAATACATATATTCAAGAACAACTTATCGAATTTTTAGATTAAGTTTTATTGTTTATAAACTACGAGTTTTAAGATATAAAACCCAACAACTTCTATACAGACACTCATTAACATGAGTTCCACCCGAGTCTTTTGATGTCTTCGCATGAGTAGGAGCAGGAGTTATTTTAACACTGTCATTTTCAAACCTAAATTTCACAATATTCTTGACATATTTTCTTTGAGAGATAAAGATTCCCTCATTCAATTACTTGATTTGAAACATTAAAAAATAGGATAGTTCTCCTATCATGCTCATCACGAATTCTTCCTGCATTTGTTTCACAAAGAGCTCGACCATCTCTCGCCCACAAAAATCAATGTTGTCAATATAGATTTGAACAATCATAAAATTCTGTTGCGATTTTTTTAACAACAAGAGTTTTGTCAACTTCTCCTCATCTGTACCCATTTCTGACAAGAAACTGGGTCAAATGTTTATACTAGGCTCTAGGTGCCTGTTTGAGCCCATATAGGGCCTTGTTGAGTTTATACACATGATCAAGATGAGAAGGATTCACAAATCTTTTTAATTTCATAAGGCAAGAAATTCCAAGCAAAAGTCTGATAGCTTCAAGTTTTGCAACTAGAGTGAAAGTTTCATCATAATCCATACGTTTTATTTGAGGGTACCCTGAGTCACTAGTCTGACTTTATTTCTGGTGCCATTTCCATTCTCATCAGTCTTGGTTTTGAAAATCCGCTTTGTGAGAATAACATTAACAAGTTCTGGCCTGGGAACAAGAGTCCAAACATCATTTCTCAGAAATTGCCCAAGCTCTTCTAGCATTGCATTGACCCAACATTCATCTTCAAGAGCTTCTTTGACATTGCTTGGTTCAACAGGGGAGGTAAAGCAAATATTATTGATCATCTCCAGATAGTTAACTTTATCTTTCCTTTTTGTTGTTATCCCTTCTTCAAGACTGCCAATTATGTTACTAGATGGATGATTTTTACACACCTTGCTTACTCAGAAGCATTCTGATTGACCTCCACAAAGGTTTCCAAACTCATGTCAGAGGAGATGTTAGGGACATTAGTATTTGTTGGGAATGTCCTAGAACTCGTAGTTATAAATTTCGTGTTAAACATTCTATTTATCAATAAAATATTATTGAGTATCTTATTCGATAAAGCTTATTGATATTGCATTCTATTATAAAAATCCAATAAAATTATCCATGGCTATAGATGAATACTTTAACTCTATGTAGTGACATAAACAAGATCAAGTTAATAATATATAGCCTAAATGGTCTATAAGTATATAGATGAAATTGGGTATCTCATTCTGGTAACACTATTGGATGCAACCCATTTTGTATAGGTAATACAAATGATGTGATCCACAGATCATTCATGTAGAGACATGTGAGTGGGGCATCCTATGTAATGAGTTTGCATAAAGACTGGACCACGAAATAGTCAATTTTCTCTATAACAATTGTTTACTGTTAAAACTGACTATTTCATACTAAAGTAACCTAGGATAACTCGATCTTAATTCTGAGCTAGCTATGAACTCCTATTAATTCGGGATTGTCCTTTGATCTGCATGGGTGAGAGTAGTCCAATAGCACTACTCAATAAGCCTTCCATTTTAGGGATAAGACCAGATAGATAGCTGGGTACATAGCCTTACAAGATGAAATTCACTCCTACTCATTTTAGAGTTAGTAGATAGACTTTTCTCTTAAATGCTTAATCCACTGGTCTTGAACAATCGGGGTCCCGTCCTCTCATGATAGAGAAGGACATAATTGATAAGTGGTATTATGAGTCAGTTGTTCATTAAAAGGTCAGTGGGAACAAGATGTATTTACAAGGGTAAAATAATAATTTTGACCTAGCTGTAAATATGAACGACGTGTGAATGATCGACTTACTGATTATGGTTAACATGGACAGAAATACATCTATAGTGAGAAGAGTGCAACTATCGAGCTATAGTAGTGTGTCTTGATGGTTAACAAATAGTAATTAATTCGGTTTAAAAAGTTTAACCAATTGATTACAAATCGTTGGAGCTCATGATCTTTAGATCCAATAGGTCCCTCTACTAGCTCATAAATTGGAATAATAAATTAAGTATTGATTGGATGAATTTTGATTTTAGGGTTATGAATTTGAAATGTTCATATTCAGTTTTAGGGTTTTCAATTAATTGTATATGATGCAATTAAAATGTTTAATTTAGTCAAAATTAAAATGAGATTGGAGAATCAGTTAATATTCAAATTATGATTTAGATATTGATTATATGAATTTGAATCATATTGGTGAAATTGATGTTATATTAATTTAATATTAAGATATTAAATTAGTTTTATTTAAATTAATTTTGAATTAAATTTTATAAAACTAAATTTTAAATAAAATAGTTTTATTTTAAAAGAAAAATCAATTTTATTGCAATTGATTTGAGTTAGTGGATTTTTCCAAGATTTTTCCCAAAAATTGGAAAAATCCACTAACATCTCTTATGGTGTTTTATAACCAAATTCCATCATGAGTTCTTCAATCAATACCAAGTAGGAGTTGTCCTACATATAGCCATATTCTAATGCATGAAATGAGGATATTCTAATACAAGGGTGCCTTTTAGACTCACACACACAAACGTAATTGGCATTTATTTTACTTAAAGAGATAGCTTTCACACTTACACCGCCGATAACCTATCACTCTTTTCTCGCGGGCCCTAACAAAAACACAATGAAGGTAGCTCTTTTCACCTCTAACCATGCACACACACGTGTTAGTGAAGGTTATGTTATTTTGTTATGTCAATTGACAAGCTTGCTTTCTTTTTTTTTTTTTTTGTGCTAATAATTTTTATACACTAGGTTCTTTTCATTTCTCTATGTCTAGACTTGCCTCTAAAACAAGATGGTTGTTCTTAGACCAAAATTTGTCCTATCGGGGTAACAAAGAAAATAAAGTAGATGTGAAATTCCTAAGATTTTGAAATTCTAAATAAATCTTAAGACTAGGTATTCGATTTTTTATGAAGTTAAAAGGAAAATAAATTTTCTTTTGAAAAATGAGTTTTAAACTTTTGGTTGAAAAACTTTCAAAATCTTAAATTTCATTTGTATCCTTACTAGAAAGAGTGCATCATCAAAATTTCATTGCTAAGAATCAAGAGATTGAGTAAAAACAATTAATGGATAGAATCAAAGTGAATGAGATTCATGAACGTGCAAATATGAATTTATCAATTATGAATTTATTGAATGAAAGCAAAAAAAAAAAATAGTCTTATGAATATTTAAAGAATTTAATAGACATATTTATCAAAGAATCAAAATTATATCATCGAGATGACCAGAGCCCCAAATCTATTCATATATAGCAAAATCTATGTAATCAATAATTTATTAATCCCGAGCTCAAGTGCCTGAGGGTTCTAGTTATGCAAAAATTTTAGGGGGCTAAATTTAAGTTCATCAAAGAATAGTCACAAGAATAAACAAAAACATGTAATGTTTACCCACCCCCAACTTAAAGATGGAACATTCTCCTTAATGTTTAATACAAGCAAATGAATTCAAGAAAGCAAAAAAGAAGGGATGTAGAGAGAAACTTCCCTGGTTTTGTTGTTGATTGAGAGAGAAATTTTCTTGCTTTTGTTGTTTTTTTTTTTTCCTTTTATTTGAGGGTTCCTTTTTCTTTTATTGAGATAACCTACAAAGAAAAGAAAAGAATCAATTATTCTATTTATGTTAAAAATAAATATGAAAAACGAAATGAAAAGAAAGAAAACGAAAATAAAATTTATCCTATTTTTGCAAATTTTTATCGTCGTTTACTCGACGTTGGTGAAGAGGGGTATCATGTGTAAGAGGGATTAGCTAAACACAAGTCCAATTCGACTTGGTTTACGTGTCCTTCATAATAAATTTTGAGCATATGCCCGTTCACCTTAAAGATCTTTTCTGTTTCAAGACTTTTGATTTCCACTGCACCATGAGAGAAAACATTAGTAACTTTAAAAGGACTAACCATGTGGACTTAAGTTTTCCTGGTATCAATTGTAATCTAGAGTTGTAAAGCAAAAATTTTTGTCCTATTTTGAATTCCTTTCTTACCAAACCTTTGTCATGAATGATTTTGGTTTTCTCTTTGTAAATTTTTTAGTTTTCATATGCATTTCTTCTTAGTTCTTCTAATTGTTGCAATTCTAAGAGTCTTTCCTTTCCAGCTTGGGCTAAGTTCAAATTACATTGTTTAACCACTCAATAGGCTTTGTGTTCAACCTCTACGGGGAGATGGCATGCTTTACCATATACAATTCTATTGGGGTTGTGCCTATGGGTGTCTTATAAGCGGTTCTATCTGCCCAAAGTGCATCATTTAATTTTGAACTCCAATCTTTTCTTTTCAAATTCTCAGTCTTTTCTAAAATGTTTTTCACTTCTCTATTTGAGATTTCCCATTGGCTATTTGTTTGGGGATGATATGGGGTTGCTACACGGTGGTGAACTCCATATTTCCTAAACAATGATTTTATGGTTCTGATGACGAAAATTAGTGAACGCAATATGCGATGCATGCCTTAGGTTATGCGTTAATTATCATGCATCGGTGGTCATTCGTTGGAATGAAAAGATGCATTAGTCTTATGTGCGATGACCATGCGTTCCTATCACAAGTTTTCTTGCGCTCACGCCAAGTATAACGCGAACGCAAGTTTCTCGGGTGATCTGAGGTCGAACTCAGGGACTTGTAACTAAATGCTATGCGGTAATGTGTTTGTGGCGGTTGAATGAAATAATGATGGAGGGTATTAGGCTACAAACTACTCCTACTCCTATCTAACAGACAAAGCATTGGAAGTATGAATGAGAGGTAGAGACACGACAACTATTGACGCATAGTAAAATGCATGGAAAATAGATAAAACGTGCGGATGTCTTCATCACAACCCTAAGCTCGACCGCAAGGGCAACCTAAGCCAACCTCATCTATACGATCATGCTATACACACTTGCACCTACTCTAGGACGCATGCGATGTATATGCAAAGTGTCGAGAGGCATTATTCCTAAGTCTCTATTCTTGCTTATGTGCTCCCACACATAAACAAGATGACCGCATACCACCATATCCTACTTCTTGGGCGCATGCAATATCCTCTCCGTAGGGTGCATATGTTGTGTAATATAAAATGGAGCTTATTCCTAAATTCCCCATTCTTGCTTATGCATTCCAATCCGCTCACTCGAGTCTTAGATTTGGCTTTTAGACTACTCTTTCAAGTATGCCTAAATGATGAACGGTGCGCTCATAAGACAAGGTAATCGCATAAGCTTAGCTGACATAAGATTATTCCTATCTCTAGTGAACACTTGTTTACATTGCTTAATGCGACCTACTACTTACCCTCCCGGGCAATTAGTTATTGTTGACTTTATTCATAGACAAGCCTTGCGTCCGCCTATAGACAAGCATTGCTACAGCTTCACACTAAGCAAATAAAGTTTTCTCACACACTCACGCAACGCATACCTCCCGGTGGTTTGCTACATGCTTCATATTCCTATGTCGCATGATTAAGTATGCGATACTCTAGCAATCTCACTAACTGATGCAATGAAAGTTAAGAATGCTAAGTAAAGAAAGATGGAGATGGAATCGAAGAAAACATAGAAATGCATTGAACACACAATATATTAATTTCTTAATCTAAAATGTAACACAATACAATATAAGAAAAGAAGAGAAAATGAAAGGACCAGCTGGATGCAATGTCTTGTTTCCAGCGGATGTGTGTCAAGGCTGTCGGTGGTGCCATGGAAGGGTGGTAGAGCTGACTCTCTCGAGATCTAACTCCGTCGAAGGCTCCGGTCATCACTCGGAATGGATGAAGGAGATGAAGAACTCTCAAACTTTCTTCTAACGCATTCGTCTGGATCACAAGGATCCGCCCAAAGGCCGAAACTTGGATGATTTGAAATTCTACTCATCAGCTTCTATTTATAGAGCTTGATTGCCTACAACATTAATGAACCTGCTCTGATTCTGACATTCACGGCGCGTTGGTCCTTTTCTGAATCTCTGCTGCTAATGGCGTGGTAGGTGAAATGTCAACATCATCTTTTGATTTTCCCGAGATATGCATTGATGCTTCCATTCCACCAATCTTGCATTCATCCCTCTATTATGGTTATCATCGTGTAGCCGCAATCTTGCAATGACCGCATTCGCTTGATTACCACAACTTCTACACGATGATCGCAATCGCTTGACGATCGCAACTTCTATACAATGGACGCATGCGGTTGATTACTACAACACCCATTTGTTGAACGTACGCATTCGCATTTTCGATGGACAATTTCTCCGCATGCGGTCATCTATGCGATAGCCTAGCTTCTGCGTCTGCGTTCGCTTTTTGCATTAACTACAAAATAGACAATTTAACACATACTAACGCATAATAGTGGGTTAGCCGGGATTCTTAAAGATGAACGATGCAAACTCATTTTCTCATGAATTCCTAACATAATTGTCGTATATTCTACTTAACAACCCTCATAATTCTAAATAAAAGGCCTAAGATAACCTGCATTTCTAACCATCATCAGGTTCCATTACAAAAATGTGTGCCTTGATCGCTGATGATGGCCTAGGAATTCCAAATCTAGAGAAGATGTTATTTTTAATAAGTTTTGAAATAATAAATGAATCATTCATTCTAGTGGGAATTGCTTCGACCCACTTGGAAACGTAATCAACCGCAAGTAAAATGTACAAGTACCCAAACGAAGAAGTAAATGGACCCATAAAATCTAAACCCCAAATGTAAAATATTTCACATACAAGAATGGAATTGAGTGGCATTTCATTTTTTTTAGATAAAGATCCAGATTTTTTATATTTTTCACATGATTTGCAATACGCATGAGTATCCGCAAAAAGAGACTCCCAGAATAGTCCTGAATCTAAGATTTTCTAGCAGTTCTTTTTGGACTAAAATGACCACCACTTACTTGTTCATGGCAAAAAGTCAAAACATACTCAAATTCTTCATCAGGGACATATCTCCTAATTATTTGGTCATAACAGAATTTCCATAGGTAAGAAGGATCCCATACATAGTATTTAGATTCTCTTTTTAGTTTAAACTTTCTAGACCAAGACATGTTAAGAGGAAACTTACCAGTTACAAGGTAGTTTACCATGTCAGCATACCACGGTAAGAAGGAAGACACCTTGAAAAGTTGTTTGTCAGGGAACTCTTCTCTAATTGGAAATAATTCTTCTTCTTGCACGATTCGGCTTAGGTAGTTGGCTATTGAATTCTCAGATCCTTTTCTATCCTTGATGGTCACGTTGAACTCTTGTAAAAGGAGGATTCATCTCACAAGTTTGGTTTTGGATTCTTTCTTCGTCGTTAAGTACCTACGAGCGGCATGGTCAGTATAAACAATAATTGGAAAACCAAGTATGTAAGATCTAAATTTATCTAAAGCAAAAATAATGATAAGAAATTCTTTTTCTGTTGTGGAATAATTGATTTGAGATGAGTTGAGAGTTCTTGATGTGAAACAAATCACATGGAATTTTTTATCAACTCTTTGTTCTAGTACTGCTCCCACTGCTTGGTTGCTAGCATCACACATGATTTCAAATGGTAAGTCCCATTGGGGCAGTTGAAGGATTGGAGTTGATGTCAGCTTCTCTTTAAGTGTGTCAAAAGCTTCCTTGCATTCTTTGTTGAAATTGAAAGTGGCATCTTTTTTAAGAAGGCTAGATTGAGGGAGTGCAATTTTGGAAGAGTCTTTAATGAACCTCCTATAAAATCCTACACTACCAAGAAAAGAGCAGACTTCCCTAATATTTTCAGGATAGGATGGTTAACTATGAAATTTATCTTAGCCTTATCAACTTCTATGCTTTTGGAAGATACAAGGTGTCCTAACACTATTCCATATGAAGCCATAAATGACATTTTTTATAATTCAAAACAAAATTCGTCTTTATGCATATTTTAAGAATAAGGCTCAAATTCTGCAAACAATCTTCAAAAGAGCTACCATACACAGTGAAATCGTCCATGAAAATTTCTATGCATTTTTCAACATAATCAAAGAATATGCTCATCGTACATCTTTGAAACGTACCTGGGGCGTTACATAGCCCAAATAGCATTCTTCTAAATGCATAGGTACCATATGTGCAAGTAAAGGTAGTCTTTTCTTGGTTCTCCTTACACCCCCTCCCAGATTACCCTTTTAATCTGGATGAAGATATGACTGTGGTAGTTACTAACCCTACTGCCAGTGCCCACCACTAAAGCCTTCTAATCTAAATACCAACCTATTTAACACATTAGTAGTATACGCATACAGCAAGCCTCCCTTAAGGTTCTACAAAGATACATAAACACATGCATACATCCATGACATAACATCTACGAAAAAAATATTCAAAAATGGCCCAAAACATTCCTAACAAAGTCCTAGTCCCTCTCGAAACATATGTACATAAACAAGCCATCAACCTAAATTCTTCTGAACAAGCCGGGCTTTTTAATGGCAGGCAGCAGCAGGATCAACCTTAAGGAATCTGATCTCTACCTGAAAAGGAAAACATTTGAAAACGTGAGCTAGAAGCCCAGTGAGTGACTTAATAAAAACATAAATCTCATGCTTAAATTGAAAGCTCGAAAACATAATATTAGAACTAAAATGTACCAAGCAAACATGTACACAAAACCTTTAAAACCGCCATTAAACATCATTATTCCTTAGTTGAGAACAAGCATACATCGCTCTAGCTCCCAACGTCTATTACCGGCCAAGAGACCCATACTTCGGCCTCCCTTTATTGGTATATAGCCTAGGAGACCCATACTTCAGCCTCCCTTGCTGGTATATGGCCTAGAAGATCCATACTTCGACCTTCTTTTGTTGGTATATGGCCTAGGAGACCCATACTTTGACCTCCTTTTATCCTTAGTCGGGGAGAACTCTTTTGCTCAATCCCTCAACATCAACCTTAGTTGGGGAGAACCCTTTCGCTCAATCCCTCGACGTCGTATTACCAACGTGCATGTGGTGTTTTCTATGTACCGTCAACACCTTCGATACATTTATTCAAATACCTTCCTTATCTTTAGTATACGGCTCACTTAAGCTATCAAGTTCTCAAAGAGCATTAAAAGAATAGTTTTCAAATATAGCATAGAAAACTCTTTAGGATACCTTCCCTACCTTCAATATCCCTTTTCATTATGTTTAGAAATACCAACGTATGTACTTTGACAACCTTAGGTATTTAAAGCATAGTACATCAGTACTGTCATAGCTTAGATACTTAGCTAGGATACTTTCTCATTGTCTTTCAGTATCCATCATATTACTAGTCACAAACATTTAGTTGAACACTAAGGCTTAGTGCTCAAATCATCATACTAGTTCATCATGAAAACGAAGTTACTAAAACATGCTGAAAGTATTTGGACAAGATAACATATTTAAGTCATGTCAATTTCCATGGAAAACATGTTTTTCTTAGCATGAGAAATAACTTCAAACATATGTTGCTTGGCACCTCATTTAAAACACTTAGCATGAGAAATAACTTCAAAGAAATCAGAGTTTCTAAATCATTAAAACATTAAATCATCACATAGTCACTCACAACTCGTTGACCTCTTAACGGGTTATACGCCTCTTCTAGCTCTTCTTGGCCTAAAAGGACATAATTTCCAGTTAACTACGTAGAATTCTTAGCAAAATACCTCAAATAGTTCATTTACTAATGGAACTTTCATCATCAAAGACAGCTTTACTAGCGAGATACTCATCATGAGTGAATTCTTTCTCATGAGCGAGATCCTCATGAACGAGATCCTCCTCATGAGTGAGATCCTCCTCATAAGCGAGATCAAGCTTTTCCTGACAAATTTCCATCCTAGCGATACTAACCTTACCAGTGAGATTCAGCTCAATTTCCAGTGAGATTTCCTTTTAGAGCGATATCCTCAGCATAAAATTAGTAAGATTTCCTTTATAAGCGAGATCCTCATTCTCCATATGAGCTGTTTGCTTGTTCTTCCCAAGCAGTTGTCTGCTTATGCATAGCTTCTCTGTTACAAATTCAAAAAATCATAACTCAAAATCCAGCCCTTTTTTAAAGAAACTTCCTTCTACAAACATGTTTAGAATTGATTAAATTTCTTACCTTAAAATTTCAGCCTAAAATTCCTTATATTTTGGCCTAGAGCTTCCAATTTTCACCTTGGGCCCTGATTAATCAGAGATTCTGCCTCTTCTGTACTTTCTTCACTTCTTGTTCTTCTCCTCCTGAGTTATTTGTCTTGCAAGACAACTTCGAAAACTAGATTCTCCCAACTTTCAAATGGCACCAATTTTACTAAATTTTCTCATGTAGATTGTCGAAACCAAACTTTCGAATTTTCTCTTCCTTTTAATCTTCCTACCGCCTCCCGAATTCAAGGATTAACCGCCACGTGCCAAACCAATAAGTGAGCTTTCTTATTTTTTGTTTTTATTTTCCTTTCTCTACAACTCCTATAAATAACATGGATTTTCACTTATTAGATATTTAATATATCATTCCTTTGGCTAAACATGCTTGTTTAGGAAACTTAGAATTCAGGGTTTACACTTAGCTACGCAGGAACTTATTTCTTCTTGCTTTCATCCTCTATAAACATGGATTCATTTAACTCATTAGAAGACATCATATTACTTACTCTTACTTAAAGTAATTAGGGTTTGGGTTTTACATCCTGTGCTATAGGTATTTGATAGAATCCAGAAAAACCGTCAAGAAAACAAAAATATGGTTTCCCGCCTAACCATTCAACCATTTGATCAATAAAAGGAATAGGAAAGTTATCCTTTTTTTTTTTACCTCGTTTATTTTTCTGAAATCTATGCACATTCTCCAACCATTTTGTACTCTCATGGGAATCATCTCACCTTTTTCATTCTTCACAATAGTCATGTTGGTCTTCTTTGGTACCACATATATGGGGCTTACCCATTGGCTATCTAGAACTGGGTAGATTATACGGCTTCAAGTAGTTTAAGAATTTATTTGTGCACAATCTCCTTCATCGTATGATTTAACCTTCTTTGAGGTTGAATGGTTGCCTTGGCTCCATCCTCTAGAACTATTCTGTGCATGCAAAGGGATGGGATTATCCCTTTGATATCATCCAAAGTCCAACCAATCGCCTTTTGTAGATCTTCAAGGTTTCCACCAATGTGCACTCTTGGGAAGATGTGAGTTCTCTAGATATTATCATTGGAAAGACTTTTTCATCTCCAAGAAAGACATATTCGAGGTGTGAAGGGAGAGCCTTAAGCTCGATCCCTTGTGCCTATGATTTAACAACATCATTATTAAAAGATTTATCATTCAAATCCAATTCATTAGAAGTAAACAAAGAATCAATCAAAGAGTCATCGTCATCAAGATCAATAAAGGGGCTAACTAAACAATCCAAATTTTCATCTATATTCAATAACAATTCATAGAAATATCACATGTGTCTATAGAGCAAAGGGACAAGTATTCCTCTGGAAATTTCATTGCATCATATATATTAGAAGATTTTACTTCTCCATCAAATTCTACCGACAAAGACCCTTTATCTACGTCTATTCTAGTTTTAGCAGTTTTCATGAAAGGTCTTCCAAGTAAAATATTAGAAGAGGAAGTAGAGTAAGGTTCATCCATTCTTAGAATGTAAAAATCAACAGGAAAGATTCATTCTCCTACTCTCAACAAAACATCTTTAACAATGCCTAAGGGTTGAATATATGACCTATCCATTAATTGTATGCAAACATTTGTTTTTTTTTGTAAGCCATTCAATTTTAGATCTTCATAGACATGAAAGGGCATTACATTAATCGATTCACCTAAGTCTAGCATGGCATGAGTAATGATTCTATCTCCTATTCTGCATGGTAAGATGAACATTCCCGGGTCTCTATATTTTTTAGGCATATCTTTTTTAAGCAAAGCAGAGATATTCTTGCTTACAATTATTCTCTTCTCTTCTTTCCCTTTTCTTTTCTTAGTACACAGGTTCTTTAGAAATTTAGCATACCTAGGTATTTGTTGAATCTCATTAAGAAAAGGGATATTAATTCGTACCTTTTTTAACATCTCAATTAGCTCATAGTCAATATCTTCTACCTTAGGTCTCGCTAGTCTACTAGGGAATGGTGCCTTGGGTATATACGGTTCTACCTTAGGAGGAGAATAATCACATACCTCGAGAAAAATAGGAGTCTCCTTTGGCTCACTTACCTTGCTCTCTTATTCTTTCATTACCTTTTCTTGCCTTTTGGGAGGGGATTGAACCGGGGTTGCATCTTGAGAAGAAGAGAGGATTTCTTTACCACTTCTTAGAGTGATCGCATTCACGTTTGCATGCTCCGATTGAGTGGGAAGCTTTCCAGAAGATTTACTCTCAAGCTTGCTTACCACAATTGCAAGTTGTGTAATTTGAGTGCCCAAGTTTGTTAAGCCCTGTCTAGTCTTTTGTTGAAAGGATTTAGTGTCTTGTTGAAGTTGCTTGGTCTCTTGATGAATTTGAATATTATCTTTTTACAAATTATGAAGTTCCTGTTGAAATTTTAATGAGTGGTCAACAAGATTTTTTACTACGTCTTCTAAAAACATACCTGAGGAACTTGAGGAAGATGGTGGGTTACGGTTCTCATATGGTCTTCGAGATCCCCACTTGAAATTGGGACGATCTCTCCATCCTTGGTTATATGTTTGACCATGGGGTTGTATTTTCTCTGAAATACACCAATGGCATTGACTTGGGCTTGTGGGCAAGCCTCCGAATTGTGACCAACTAATCCACACGCCCTGCATGGTTTGACTTGAGGAAGGCCTCCTTGGGCTTCCTGAGTAAAATGAGACACTAGATTAGATACTTGTGATCTAAGCTCACTTACCTCGCTAGATTGAACAACAGAGTTATCAAGAGTCCTTGTCCCAAAATTCTGAGAGTTCTCCGCCATGGCTTATATGAGTTGGCTCGCTTTGGTTGGTGTTTTGTCTGCTAGAGCTCCACCAGCAACCACATCTATATTGTTTCTCTCGGACAGGAGTAAACCTGAATAGAAATATTGAATTAGATATTACTCAGAAATTTAATGGTATGGAAAAGATGCACATAACTGTTTGTATCTTTTCAAATATTCATACAAAGATTCTCCTACACTTTGTTTAATTCTATAAATATTTTTTCTTATATTATGAGCTTTAGATGCCAAAAAGAATTTTTCTAAAAATTTCTTTTTCAACCCACTTCAAGTAGTAATAGAACCCGCCGATAGGTAATATAGCCAATCCTTGACTAAATCCTTCAAGGAGAAGGGGAAGGCTCTAAGGTTGAGCTGCTCTTGTGTCACTTCATGAGGACGCATCCCGTCACAAACAAGGTGAATCTCCTTCATGTGCTTGTGAGGATCTCCACCGGGTTGCCTTCTGAAAGTTGGAAGTAAATGTACTAGCCTCAGTTTGAGTTCAAATGGCATAGTTGTCTCTGGGTATACAATGCAAAGAGGTTGTTGATTATAATTCGATTCCGCTAGCTCACGCAAAGTTTGTTCTCTTGCTTCGCCTATGATGTTTGGTTGTGGTTGTTCTTTTTCTTGATCAAACTCTTCAAATTCTTGCTCTCTTCTAGTTCTTTGTAATCTCCTTTGCTCACAGTTAATATCTAAATCAAATCACAAAGCAAACTCCAGGAGGAGCGGGTTATACACAAAAGAAAAGCTTAAAAAGAACTAACTATTTTCTTTATTGAATTTTTTGTTTATTATTTTTCTAGAAGGAATTCAAAATTCTAAAGGCCAATTGCATGGTTCCCCAGCAACGACACCAATTTGTTCGGTGTAAAGTATGTGTCGTTAATTATATCTACCCAAAACAAATGAAATTTACTTGTACTCTAACTACAACTAGAACTAACACATAGTAGTAGTGGAAGTAAGAGGTCGATCCCAAGAGAACAACAAATAATTGGCCTAAAAATTGACTATTTGAATTCCTAAATGCAAAATATTAAAATGAGGGATGGGGGGTTGTTTTAAGAACTAAAAGAAACTAACTAAGCAAAAGACAAAAATTGATATAGGAAATTTATTGTTGAGAGAAATAAGAAAAAGATTATGAGATAAAATTCAATGGAAATAAAATCTTGGGGATTTTATATAACTACCCAATTCTATCATTGACTTAATAAGAAATCATGCAATTAGATTATTCAGTAGTTCATTAAGAATAAAATCCTAATGCCCTAATTAGCTAATTTCACAATTAACCCTAATCTAGGTCATAATTGCTTCCTAAAGACATTTCACAACTAATCCCTAATTTGATTGAACTTATGGGTTTTCTTAACTATCCAATCTTGAAATTAAAAGACTGAAAATTCAAGATTGATTACATGGATGTTCTGAATTAATAGATTCTTTAAAGAAAATAGGAAAAGAAGTCCACATTTTCTATTAAGACTACTAATTCTTGCAACTACAGTTACAAAATTGTTATAGAACTATGTAATTTTTGCATACAAAAATTGATTAATCCTGATTTGTCAATTCAATCTTCATTAATTTTATTCTAAATCCCAGCAAGAACATTAAAAAAAAAGTAATTACATGAAATAAAATTCAAGAAAAGTCTTAGGAAAATGCCTAATTACATAGTACCCTAAGAAAAATATTTACCTACTCATGGAAGATGAAGTTCTTTAAGCATTCCATTTATAGTTGCATGTTGATACAAGTCTAAGTACAAAATCAACTCAATCTCACAGAAAAATTACAAGAATCACTCTTGGAAATCGAAATCGCTCTCTAAAAAAATGGGTTTTTTCTTCTTCTAAGTTTTTCTCTCAAGAAAATGATGAAATTTCTAAAAAAAAATGATATCTCTCTTCGGTCTTCTAAAGAACTGAACTCTATTATACCAGGAGGAAGTCATCGCGAAGCACGCGGATGGATCGCATCAAAATTCGGAAAGAAGAACGAGCGCATCGAGTTTTTTTTGTTGAATACTCGCTCCTCAGAACTTGGCAAACAATACTCGATCCTCGACGCTCTGGATGCTCTTTACTTGATCACTTTAACTCGATGCAAGATGAATCAAATGGAACTCTATAACTCGATGGAAGATGGATGGATACTCGATAATCTTTACTTGATGCTATTTAACAGTATTCTGCTAAATACTCGGTGTTTGATGAACCAACAGCCTAACTCGATGCTATCCTGGGTGTTTACTCAATTCTCTTCCTTTATTGATTTTCTTGGTCATTTTTCTTTTTGGTATAATTTTCTTGTAATGAATCTAAATTGCTTCAGGGATCGTTTAGTCCAACAAAATTAACAATTAAAGCAAATAATCAACACAATTTTGGGGGAATTAACATAAAAAAATATACATCCTTTAAAACCTATCAAAACACCCCCAACTTAACTCTTGGTCGTCTCGAGCAAGCCTAAACTAAAAATATTCGTTCATTCAAGCAAAAACAAATTTTTTTTAATTGTGTATTCAAATTTTCATTCTTTTATTTAAAAATTGACAAATTCAAGTTGGTACACCTTCATCTTCACATCCAAATGATCTATACATTCAAGTGTTTTGCACACAGTGAATTGATTCTCATCTCTTTTCTCAACAATCAAGGAAATAAGGATATAAGCAAACATTTAGAAATTCAAAGTTTTTCTAGCAAAAGGTTGAAGATTATTTTGAAAAGAAAAAGGTATTTTTCTTGTAAAACCATAAAAAAAAAAAAAAAAAAAAGAATAATTAGTTTTAGTTTACTTAAAAGCCTAAACTAATAGAAAAGAGATATCCAACCTTTAATTCCTCTTCTCCCTACACTGGCCCAGTTATCGATCTATCATGTACCTAACTTGCATTGGATAGAGGCAATTCTAATACAAGGGTGCCTTTTAAACTCACACACACCAAACGTAATTGGCATTCTTTTACTTAGAGGGATAGCTTTCACACTTACACTGCGAGGAACCTATCACTCTTTTCTCGTGGACCCTAATAGAAACACGATGAAGGTAGCTCTTTTCACCTGTCCCATACACACACACACGTTGATGAAGGTTATATTATTTTGTTATGTCAATTGGCAAGCTTGCTTCTTTTTTTTTTTTTTTTTTTTTTTTGGTGATAGCAATTTTTATACACTAGATCCTTTTTATTCCTCTATGTGTAGATTTGCCTCTAAAACAAGATGGTTGTTCTTAGACCAAAGTTTGTCCTATCGAGGTAACAGAGAAAATCAAATAGATATGACATTTCTAAGAGTTTGAGATTCTAAATAAATCTTAAGAGACTAAGTATTCGATTTTTTTTTTGAAGTTAAAAGGAAAAGAAAGTTTCTTTTGAAAAATGAGTTTCAAATTTTTTTTTAAAAAAAACATTAAAAATCTAAAATTTCGTTTGTATCCTTACTAGAAAGAGTGTGTCATCAAAATTTCATTGATAAGAATCAAGAGATTGAGTAAAAACAATTAATGCATAGATCAAAGTGAATGAGATTCATGAACGTGCAAATATGAATTTATTGAAGAAAAGACAAAAAAAATGGTCTTACGAAGATTTAAAGAATTCAATAGACATATTTATCAAAGAATCAAAATTATATCATCGAGAAAATATACATAAATTCAGAAGACGGAAACATTCATATGCAATTTAGTTCAACATGCTTAATAAGAAAAATTAAGAGGAATTGAAGGGAGATTGTATACTTGCCTTTGAAGATCAAGTACCTTTTACAATTCCTCACAAAAAACAAGAACTCTTCAAAATCTCCTTGATGCGGGAACACATAATAATTACAGCAACCTAAAACCAATTCTGAACACCACCACAATGAAACCTCGATATTCTCAAGGGTGAGAATTTGTGAGAGTCATGGGCTTCGCTTTAATTTTGGGAGAGGAAGGGAGAGTTCGTTGAGAGAGAATTAGCATAAAGATCTTTTCTCAAAATGTATCAGTTCGGTGTGTTTAGGCTTCTATGTAAATCTAATGGAAGAAGGGAATAAAATCCCTAACTTCCTCAACCCCACTCACATGTAAAAGAGAGAAAAGATATGGGAGTTATCAAATAACTCTCTCCCTTTCATTTTAAATTAAAACAAGTTCTAGTATTATAAATCATTTAATCTATATATACACACACACTATATGTTATATATAATATAACATATAACCTATAGTTTATAGTATATCATATGTAATATAGGCTATAGTTTAATATGATCTCATTTTAACATGTAGTATTTAATATAAATCACATTCGTATAATTAATATTTGAATCATATTCAAATATTTATTTTCTCTCGAATAAAATTATATATTATAATGTATCATATATATTAAATTAATTATATCACCTATAATTAATTCTATATTAATTATATCTTATATAATTAATTCCCTCCATCAATTGAACAATTCAAATTAATCTAAAATTAATTCGATTCTCATTAATCCCAGTTGAGCCACCGAAAGGACCTTATGGACCTATAGATTAAAGTTCCAATGGAACTTGATTAATTAAATAAACTCTTTTAATTAAATTAACCAATTTTCATTAATTGTCGGTCACTCCACTAAGACCAACAACTGCACTCTTCTCACTATAAATGTATTTCTTTGTCCATTGGATATAACCAATCAACAGTGCATTGATCCTTCTCAAATTGCTCGTAAGTATAGTTGGACCAAAATTACCGTTTTGCCCATATAGTTATATCTAATTCCTTAAGTACCATCGATTCCTCTAATGAACAATAAGTTATAGTCCAACTATAAATGAACCTCTCTCAAGCTAGAAAAGGGTGTGGTGTCACATTGTTCAAATCTCGCAATCAATCTTTAAGGGAGCAATTTCTCCACTCATTCTAACTATAGAAAAGGAGTGAATTCCTTCTTATGTAGCTGCGTTCTCAGCTTCCCAATCAGATGAATCTTGGCATATTGAGTTGACGATCTGGCCATTCTCACCCATGCAGATCAAAGGACCGCGTTCATAGGCAAGAGTTCACAACTCACTAAGGATTCAGGTCAGGTCACCTATGGTCATGCTGGTGAAATGTAAGTGTCTTCTATCAATGGTGTTATATAGAGAGACTATTCATTTCGTGGTTCGGTCTTATACAAACTCTTTGTATAGAACTCCTCTGCTCATATGTCTTCACATGAACGATCAAAATCAGATCATTTATAGCATTTTACAACAATTGTAACAACTACAAAGCGGGTCGTATTCGTAGTGTTACAAATGTAAGGTACCCAGCCTTATCCATCTACTACAGACTATTTAGGTTATCACTTAAACATGAACCAACCGTATGTCTCCACATACATGTTTAAGTTACAGAAGATAACCTTGGATCTTAGTTTATTGGTTTAATGGGTTAATGCTACTAAATGTCAAATAAAATACCTCTTATTTTATTAGATAAAAATTATTTGTACAATTACAAACAATAAGACCCATGAGATTTAGGGCATCAACCCCAACAAAAAAATCACTACATTTGTTCTGAACATTTTTCTCTCTGCAAACTTGTTTTATTTTATTTTATTTTATTTTTTGTCTTTGACTACAATTCTGAGAGAAGTAGGGAGCCCTTATAGGATAAGTGGGTCTGTGAAGAATTTTCAATAACTGAAAGCAAAAGGGATGTTTATGGCCCACTTTGTCACAATAGTGACAAATCCACCTTGGTCTGAATGTACGGTTGCCTTTCCATATAGAATTGCTGGAAGAAGTAACTGTAAAACAATAGAACTTTGGATATTGAGCTCTAACTGTTGGGGTTGATACCCTAAATCTCGTGAATTTTGTAGTAGTAATTATATTGTACAAGCAATTTACTTATCTAATAAAATAAAGAGGTATTTTATTTATCATTTAGTTGCATTTATCCACAAAAACCAATAACCTAAGATCCAAGGTTATTTTCTGAAACTTAAACGTGTATGTAGAGACATACAAGTGGATCATGTTTAAGTGATAACCTAAACGGACTGTACTAGATGGATAAGGTTGGGTAACCTAAACGGACTGTAGTAGATGGATAAGGTTGGGTACCTTATCCTGGTGACAATACGAATATGGCTTGCGTTGTAGTTGTTACAATTGTTGTAAAGTGCTACAAATGATCTGATCCTGATCATTCATGTGTAGACATGTGATTTTGGGTGTTCTAGCAAAGAATTTGTATAAGATCAAACCATGAAATGTATTATCTCTCTACATAACACTGTTGATAGATGAGACTTGCATTTTATCAGGATGACCATATGTGACTTAACCTAAATCCTGAGTGAGTAACGAACTCCTACCTATGAAGGTGGCCTTTTGATTTGTATGGGTGAAAGTGGTCAGTTTCACCGACTTAATATACCTACCATTTTGGGGATTCGTTTGATTAAGAAGTTGGGAACACGGCTACAAAAGAAAAAATTCACTCATTTTTTATAGTTAGAAACTATAGATAAATTGCTCCCTTAAGAGCTGATTTTGAGGCTTGAACAATATGGTGTCACACCCTCTCCTGGCTCGAGATGGGTTCGATCATAGTTGGACTATGACTTATTGTTCATTAGAGGGATCGGTGGTACTTAAGGATTTAGATGTAACTACAGGGGCAAAATAATAATTTTGGCCCAGTTGTACTTACAAGCAATTTATGAAGGGTCAATGCACCGTTGATTGGTTATATTCAATGGTCACAGAAATATATCTGCAGTGCGAAGAGTGCAACTATCAGTCTTTAGTGGAATGACTGATACTTAATGGAAGTTGATTAATTTAATCAAAGAGTTTGATTAAATTAATCGAGTACTATTGGAACTTCAAACTATAGGTCCATAAGATCCCCTCGTTAGCTCAATTGGCCTAAAATGAGAATCGAATTAATTCAGATTAATTTGAATTGTCTAAATTAATAAAGCAAATTATTTATAAAAAATTGTATGAGATATAATGTGAGAGTAAAAAAAAAAAAACCTTAATATGAATTTGATATATATATATATATATATACATATATATATTAAATTTAAGTATATATATAAATTAAATAAAAATTAGTTTATTTAATTACATGTATGTTTTACATAAAATAGGTTGTTAATAAAAGTACATATTAACTAAATGAAAATTAATTTTATTTAATTAAATTTATTTTAATTACATAAACCTTTCATTTTCTTCAAATAACTTATAAAACTTTTATTTTCTTCAATAAATTCCCTCATTATTATTTGGAAGATGAAAAGAAAGGTTCTTTCATCTTCCACTTGCACTATTATAAATACTCCAAAATGTGTTGGAGTTGTAAGAGTTGTCAGAGGTTTTGGAAAAGTGTTTTTCTCTAAACGGTTCTCTACCCCAAGAATACCGAGGTTTCCATATGGTGGTGTCTGTTGGTTTTGAACTAGTGTTACCGTGTATTTTATTGTTCATGTTCGAAGTTTTTGGAGAGAAAATCGTGAAGAGACTAGTCTTCAAGGGTATATTTTCCAAATCTTTTCTTCTTCTTAGTTTTTATATATATGCTTAATTGATCATGTGTATGAAGAAAATTGATAACTTGTAGAAATACAAGTTATTTATATTGCCTTATCTAGATATTGCAGCCAAAAGTGAAGGAATATACGTTGATTGTATGAAAATTAACTAAGAAATACAAAAATTATAAATTATCGCAATTACACCCACTAACATCGTCAAGATGGTAGAAGAGGACACTTTTACTCTGTTTTGCAGGAAAACCAAGTCACCGTTTGCGCTCATGACTCAACGAGAAACTGATCAATGCATCTATGCCACATTTCGCCCGTCAATCAACAATGAAGAAACGATTAACGCAATGACGGCGCAATGCGACAGTTGATCCCGAGCTGAGTTTCAACCGCATGCTGTAATAAAACAACGTCACATGCGAGCAACTAATTGAAAGATGCAGCTGAGCAACGCAAAGGTAAAGGATTGTGACACGTATACAACTAACCACTGTGCAGATTTAACGGTCTGATTGCATAACAGAAGGAATAATATCCCCCCATCTTCGAAATTTCCATAACAACAAGTGGGGACCACAAGGCTGGAGTCAAAGATTTTTACCTATAAATACCCCATAGATTTCAGAGAAAAAAATATACTTGATACGAAGCTATTTTGATATTTATATTTGAGAGAGAGACTGGTCTGAGTGCTGATCAGAGAAGATCCGAGAAGATTTAAGAGACAAAGCCGAGAGGTGAGTCTTAGGGCAAAGCATTTCAATCCCCACCGTTGAAGCTCTGTACCAAGGTCACTTCTACCAGACGAGCAAGCCTGAGAGGGAGCTCTTCTGTTCATCCATTCCACACGCCGGCAAGCAAATCCACCATCCAGATTTGTGTCAAGACGTTGGCACTCTTTTGTATTTGTTCTATCTCAATCATCAATTGTATTCATCTTCTTAATCTTCATCATTCACACCATGTATCAGATGCTTAATATTAGTATTGAATGTCATGATTATTTTCATCTCCATGTTTCTGTCTATTTCCGTTCCTCCATTAATCGCTTTCTCCATGATGTCTTAATCTCTTGGTAATTAGAATGAATTAAACAAGTAAATTAATTGGTGTTAAGGAAATAAACGTGTTTAGCTAAAGCATGCTCGGCAGCATCTTCACTGGTGACAGGAGTGAAGAAGCAATTCTGCCTAGTGACAGTAGGTTGGAAGAATGCGTTAACTAAAGCAAGAAGTACTTCCAGAGATGGAAGCAACCTTGCATTCATTACGTTCATCCCTGTTTCACCACAGAGATGTGGGAACGCAATCGATCACCGAAAGATGTACGTTAAGGGAAAGTGGAACCACAGTTATATCTTTAACGCAATTAGTGAACTTGCGATGTTTGTACTAGTTATCCTTTCTTTTTTTGTTTCGCTCATAAAGCCCTGCCACCGCATACCACAATCCTTTGTATAATCTTCACAGTCAGTCTCAAACTCGATATCATCTATCATGTAACTTGTATCTTATATCATGTTAGCTTAGGATTATTTTACCGCAAATTTATTTTATCAACGCATCTTTACCACTTTATTTTACTTTACTGCATTTTAGATACTTGTACATAACACTTTTATTAATTGTAAAACCGGTCGCATATATCAAAATGTAATGCAATAACCTAAAACAGTCCCTGTGTTCGACCTCAGATCACACCGAGAAACTTGCGTTGGAATTATACTTGGCTTCAGCGTAAGGAAACTTGTGACAACGCATTACTCCACAGCATACTACAAGATTTCATTAATAATGCATATCTAGAAGTAGTATCGCATAAATTGTGCATGAGCAATAACGCAGCATATCATTCCATCTTTGTCACCAAGTCTATGCTTTCAACGCATATACTTGTTCATTCATTCACATCCATATTAGTTCAAATGCTGTAAGATATGAACATTGCGTTACAAGTTTATGGCAACATGAGCTTGTAGCACATCATATAGCATGCACATCCATGTTCATTCATCTTGTCCATCAGAAATCGGACATGAGGATTTCCATGAGCAGCGGAAGGATCTTTCCAAATTTCAATCATATATGAGCATACACAATTACAATTGTTGAATATTTAAAAATATAATGTTTTGCTATATCGCGCTTATGCACTACTGATGAATGATTGATTCAAGTTCTTGTCCCCAGCAACAGTGCCAAAAACTTGTTATTTTAAATTTGTAGATCTTTATCAATGTGTATTTTTATGCGCTAATGAATGAAAGTGATGATGCTCTATGCGCTCAAGTGCTTTGCGATAAAGATATTGTTGCGATACTACGGTCTATATGTATATGTTGATGGTAATATGCTTCGTAGTATGTGATGATGTAGTGCGTGTCACAATTTTTCTTGCACTGAAACCAAGTATAAGTCCAACGCAAGTTTCTCGGAATGACCTACGGTCGAACACAGGGATTGTTGTTATTTAGTTGCGATACTAATGTGGTAAATGCGACCGATTTAACATAAAGAATAAAGAATTGGTTTGTGCCGAAAAGTAAATTGTGATGAAAATAAATTGCGTTAATAAATTAAATGACTAAACTACTAATGATACAGGGTGAAGACTGGCTGTGAAGTTGTACAAAAGAATCTAATGAATGCGGTGGCAAGTCTTGTGAATGAATCAGAAAAAGAACGAGTTGAGGGAGAGGACATCGCAAGTTCGTCAATCCCGTTAAGGACGCAACTGAGGTTCTGCTTTCCCTTGGCTTACACCTTTCAGTGATCGGTTGCATTCCTATACATCTATGGTGAAACAAGGATGAACGTAATGAACGCAAAGTTGTTCCCATCTCTGGAAATACTTCTCGCTTTAGTTAACGCATTCTTCCAACCTTCTCTCGATAGGCAGAATGACATCTTCACTTCTACTCTCACAGGTGAAAATGTCATCGAGCATGCTTTAGCTAAACTCACCTGATTACCTTGATAAGCATTAACTCACTCGCTTAATTCTTCCCCTTTACTCAAGGGATTAAGGACCCAAGATGGAGAAAATGGATGATAAATGTATGGAAAGGAACAGAGAGATGATAATGATGACGATAATGATATTTAAATCTAAAGATCAGCATTTGATACATGATTTGTGAATGAAAGATTAAAGAGAGATGAACAAAGTAGATGAATGAAAGAATAGAAACAAATACGGAAAGCATGTCAATGTCTTGACACATATCCCGATCGGAGACATTGTGCTTGCCGGCGTGTGGATGAAATGGAGTGGAAAGCTTCCCTCTCAGGCTTGCTTTCCAGGTAGAAGTGACCTCTTGCACAGAGCTTCTTCTTCAGGGATGGAAAGAATTTCTTGCTTAGAGACTCACCTTTCAGCCTTGCCTCGTCGTTCTCCCGGATTTTCTCTATAATGTCTCTTCAGACCAGCCTCTCAACAATGAATTCGAGGAAGCTATTTATAGATCTTGACTTTCTGTGTTGGTGGTCCCACTGTGTAATCCTAATAATTCCTGCCATGGCGTAATGGAAAAGTCCGCTCTGCTTCATGTTCAATTTGTCAGAATCGTACAATAGAAAAGCTGTACACTTGTCAGAATGCTCCATGAGTGCATTGCTCTTCACATCTTTGATCGATCTCCACATGCAGTGTAGTTGTTTTGATCTATTGTTGATCGCCGCATACGGTGGAAATGCGTTGATCGCTTGAATCCATGATCGATCATCGTATGCGCTGCAATTGCGTTGATCTTTTCGTTATTGATCGATTGTCGCATGCTGAGTAGATGCATTGTTCATTTTTGTCCTCGAGCAATTAACGCATGCAATGACCTATTTCCTGCAAAACAAAGACTTGGACATTCCATTTCACCATCACAATAAGGTTAGTGGGTGTGTTCATGACACTTTATAATTTTCGTATTTCTCAGCCAATTCTTATACTATCGATGCAACTTTTCCTTCTTTTTACCGCATAATCTAAATAAAACAGCATAAATAACTTTTATTTCTACAAGTTATCAACAGTCATAAATGAAAACAATAGGCTATGTACAAAATAGAAATTACAGCATGCTATACTATACGATCAAGGGAAAAATTCACATATCTATGAAGACTCATCTTCAACCCTTGATTACGAACGCTCGAACAATTAGCAACACTGCAACACTTGAACGCTCATACAACTCGACCACTACACTGTACGATCATAGGAACTCGAACAAAGTGATCACCGCGTTCAGAACACTCCGAGCACCACGAATGGCCTCTCTAGAACCTCGACTGTGTCGAGTTGAGTATGACACCACCAAAAAGGTTACCTCGGTATGGTCGGTGTGAGAATCCAGAGTGTGGCTCTGTGTGGACTTGGCCAGAGGATGAGACCGGAGGAGAATAAATGTGTAAACGATTGAGCAAGTGGGAGATCATAAAGCCTATCGTATAGGTCGATGCCCAATCATTTATCAAAAGCTATACGATCGTCTAGCTAAAGTTATGCGATTGTCTAGTTATCTAGCTAAAGCTATGCGATCATTTAGCTCATCGGCTAGCTGAGTGTCTATCGTGTAGGAACACTCCACGATCGTTTAGTCTCTTCAAGCTGTCGTTTAGTAAATCTAATTTACTTGACAACCTTTCGTTAGGACTTTCCGAGATTGGAAATCTCAAATCAACATTACTAAAATTAGGAAAACATGTTTTCTTTTATCTCACAGTTACCATGAAACCACTAATAACCTCCCACTCAATTGGTTATTAGAGAAAAAGAGATAATTATCCAATAATTAATTTTATTATAAATATATATGATAACTAACTTACTATAATATATTTATAACCTATAGTTTTAATATTCATCTCATGAAACATATAAACCATAGCTCTTTTTCTATTCCATGGCACTTAATGTAAATCTCATTTACATTAACCCTCCACTTGATGTATTTCATCCACCATACTGATCATATCATATATAATCGAATTACCTCTTGTCAATTTGAACATTTCAAATCAACACCAAGAACTAATTCTCAACTTGAATCCGTTGAGCTACTAAGGGGACCTTATGGACCTGTAGCTCGAAGCTCCAACGGTACGTGAATAACTGACTAAACGCTTTAGTCACAAGATCCACCATCCGTTAACTGTCGGCCACTCCACTAAAGACCAATAGTTGAACTCTCCTTACTACAGATATATTATGTGTCCATCTTAACCAATCAACAGCAGCAAATGTAGTGAATTGAGTGCGGATTTTTAATAAACTTTCCATTCTTCGCCTCGGGCTTCCCGTCTTGCCTTTACTGCTATATTGGGAGTTACTCCACGTATTGCTTGACGTAAAACAGATAGTGGATTTGTTTCTAGTTCACAGATCACTCGTAAGTACAGCTCGGCCAATAACCGTTATGCCCCTGTAGTTACATCTAATTTCTTAAGTACCACTGATCCCTCTAAGGAACATAAGTCATAGTTCTACTATGACTGAGCCCTCTCTTCCAAAGAGAAGTTTTGGCCACTATGTTCAAGCCCCGGAATCATCCTTAAGGGAGCAATCTATCTACTTACCCCTACTTCGGGGAAGGAGTGAATTCCATCTTGTGTAACTGAGTTCCCAGCACCAAAATTAGACAAGTCCCTAAAAAGGTAGGCATGTTGAGTTGGAAATATGGCTACTCTCACCCATATTAATCAAATGACCGCCCTCAAAGGCAGAAGTTCCCAAAATACTCAGGATTGAGGTCATGTCATCTATAGTCGTTTAAGTGAGATGTAAGTCTCCAGTATCAACAGCGTTATATACAGAGATGAATCATCTCGTGGTCCGGTCTTATACAAACTCTTTGTATAGGACATCCCCGCTCGCATGTCTCCACATGAATTGTCAGGATCTACCATCTGTAGTAGTTTACAACATTTGCAAACCCCTTCAAAGTGAGTCGTATTCGTAGTCACCAAGATCAGGTATTCCACCTTAATCCTTATACTACAGACCTATTAAGGTTATCACTTAAGGAATGATCCACTTGTATATCTCATATACATGCCTATATTTACATATGATAACCATGGAGCTTTGTTTATTGGATATGAGTAAATGCCAGAATGAAATAAAGCTTATTTTATTCATAAACAATGTGTATAATTACAAACAACGAGACTCTAGGAGAATTAGGATACCAATCCCAATAATGTATTCTGTTTCGGTCATATATATTCTTTGCGCGCTATGTAAAATTAAAATTAGGATGCGATCTTTTCCACAATGGATACTCGTGTATCCTTTTAATTGGTATCAGAGCATGTGTTTCCATCCTAATTTTATTTTTCCAACGTATACAAAATATTGGTGGGATTATTAATTATGTATAGTCGTATGTTGAATAAGGTTTGATCATTTGGATGTTTTCGGGATTGGTTTTAGATTTTTACCATTCGTTAAAGATTTGAAATGTAAAGGGCCCGTTGTTTTGAGCAATTTTTTATGAGCTCTTAAGTCTTTATGTGATCTCCGTGTCGATGGTGATCAAGTTCTGACTTCAATTTGGTGGAAAATGAGCAAGGATGGAGTATTACGGATGAAAAGGCAAAGAAGTTGTGCAGAGCATTGCGAACAGTGTTGCAACGCTACACTGTTTGACAATTCGTCTTCGGATGGTTCAGATTCCAGCTGTTTTTCTTCATTATTAATTGCAATAATTTAGTTTTAATTATTTTAGTTTAATTATATTAATATTTTTTATCTTAATTTAATTAAAAGTTTAGGAAACCAACCTCGGTCCAAATTGAAGCTTTTATTTTATGCATTTGATCTATGATATTTTTTGTTATATGTCATAATGTATGTCTTATAGTATAATCTCACCATCAGATATACATATGTTTATGCATATTTTTTTTTAATATAAATTTTATATCACAAAATTGCATGATAAATTAAGCATGTTCATACATTATTTATATTATAATTGTTATAATATATAGATTAGATGTATGAATATATATATATATATATATATATATATATGTGATTAATTTAAATATATAAGTGTTATGTATGTAATGGAAAAGGAATTGTATGCTTTCATAACAAAACCTATGTTTAATTCGATTAGAAATAGGCTTAATCTTTTATTTTGGTTTAATATGATTAAATTGAGATATTTAATAAAAGATTAAATGTGTAACAAATGTATCTATTTGGGATCTTTGTCTAAGGACAGTTCTGTCTTGGCTAAGATATTTAAGCTGATAGAAATGGAGCACCCCTACTTAGGAACTAACCTACAAGGTGAATAGATAGATTATTACATGCATGCAATGAGTGATTCATGTTTATTAGAGTGTTTAATAAACATAAATCAACATTGTTAAACTATCTCATGTAAATTGGGCAAATTTTAACAAACACTTAATAAAATTATTAGCTGAATTTTCTAAGTTAATCAACCCTATGTAAAAAACTCAGTGGGAAGAAAATGGGTATCTGATACTTCATTTTTTCCTTTTACGTTTCTCCTTGAACGTTCATACCATGAGATCTATGCTTGACCTCGAGACACCTTTGATTGTGCCCCCTACAGGTGGTGTTTGCATAGGTTAATATCAAGGTGAATGGAGAGAGTGTTTATAGTAAGTGGGACTGTGACGTGTGACGTGTGTCAATACATCTCACGATCTCTCTCGTTAGTTTTTCATAAACTTTCATGCTCACCTTTGCTTGTGTCCCCCTAAGAATGGCATTTGCATGAATTTTTACTCAAACTCTAGAAATGGATAGAATTGCTTTAGTTTGTGCCCCAATAAATTTTTCCCTACGTTGGCTCATTGGAGCAGAACTCTAGAATCTAAAATGAAGGATTATACTTACAAGAAAATGTTAAGCAAGTTAATATTTTCTGGACCAAACAATGGTGACTAATAATTATAGAGACAACAATTGTTCTGGTGTAATTATAAGTTGAGACTATTTCAATTCAGTGAAGGGGTATCTGATCAACCTACGGTGGCTTTTACCCTACCCCACTTGTTGGGTTATATGTTCTAAAACTCACAGTTGTTAATATTAAACATATTCTATTTGAAATAACGATGTTATTGAGGTTTATTCAGTAAATATGTTATTGAATATGTAAATTGCACTTGTAAAAGCCTAAATCCAATAAACTAAGATCCATGACTATTACATGAGTACTTGGACTTTATGGAGAGACTTAAGATGGATCAAGTTCAAGTAGATAGACAAAACAGTCTATAGTATACGAATAAGGTTGGGTACTTTATTCTAGTAACACTATTGGATGCGGTCACTTTGTATTTAGTATAAACAATATGATCCTGAATCGTTCATGTGTAGACATGTGAGTGGAGGCATCCTATGCAAATAGTTTGTATAAGACCAGACCAAGAAATAAGTCACTCTTGCTTTATAACGTTGTTTACTATTTAAGATTGGCTATTTCAAAATAATGACCTAGGTAACTCGACCTTAATCCTGAGCTAATTATGAACTCCTATTTATTTGGGATCATCCTTAGATTTGCATGGGTGAGGATAGGCTCAACACGCCGGCTCAATAAGCCTCTCATTTCAGGGGTGAAACCGGGAAGATAACTAGGGACATATGGTGCAAAATGGAATACACTCCTACTTGGAATACACTTCGATGACGGAAAATTAGATGTCAATTTACTCAACAACTAAAATCCCTTGGTCGCAATATGCGATGCATGTTCTTAAGATATGCATTGATTGTCATGCGTTAGAATGACTATGTATTAATAAATGTATGCGATGAACATGCATCTTGTCACAAGTTTTCTTGTGCTCACGCCAAGTATAACGCGAACGCAAGTTTCTTGGGTGATCCGAGGTCGAACTCAGGGACTTGTAGCAAAATGAATGCGGTAATGTGCATGCGGCGATTTAAATAAAAGAATGATGGAGGGGTTTCTACACTAACACTACTCCTACTCCTAACTAACAGACAACGCAATGAGAATATGAATGAGAGGTAGAGACACGACAACTCTTGACATGAAACAATTGAATGGGAAAATGGATAAAATGTGGAGATGACTTCATTGCAATACTCAAGAGTGACTGCAAGGGTAACCCTAGTCAACGAAAGCCATGCGATCATGCTACACACACTTAAGCCTAACTCTAGGACATATGCGATGGTTATGTGTAAGTGTCGAGATGACCGCATACAACCACCATATCCTACTTTCTAGACGCATGCAATATCCTATCCATAGGGTGCATCCGTTGTGTGACAGCAAACGGAGCTTATCTCTAAGTTCCTCATTCTTGCTTATGCATTCCAATCCGCTCTTTCGAGTCTTAGATTTGGATTTTAGACTACTCTCTCAAGTATGCCTAAATGATGAATGATGCGCTCATAGGACAAGGTAACCGCATGAATTTGGCTAACGTAAGATTATTCCTATCTCTAGTGAATAATGCATACATTGCTTAATGCGACCAACCACTTATCCTCTCGGGCAGTTGGTTGTTGCTGACTTTACTCATAAACAAGCATTGCGTCCGCCTATAGACAGGCGTTGCTACAGCTTCACACTAAACAAATAAGGTTTTCTCACACACTCACGTAACGCACACCTCTCAGTGGTTTGCTACATGCTTCATATCCCTAATCCACATGACTAAGTATGTGATACTCAAGCAATCTCACTAAGTGATGCAATGAAGGTTAAAGATGTTAAGTACAGAAGATGGAGATGGAGTCGAAAGAAATATAGAAATGTATTGAACACAAAATGTATTAATTCCTTAATCCTAAAATGTAGTACAATACAATATAAGAAAAAGAAGGGAAAATGAAATGACTGACTATAAATAAAGACTTGCTTCCAGCGGATGTGTGTCAAGGATGCCGGTGATGCCATGGATTGGCGGTGGAGCTGACTCTCTTGAGATCTAGCTCCGATCAAAAGCTCCAGTCATCACTCAGAATGGAGGAAGGAGGTGAAGAACTCTCAAGCTTTTTCTCACGCATTTGTCTAGATCGCAGGGAAAACCCTGGGTTACAGGGGTAATCCCCATACCACTTGAAATTGTGCTCATCGACTTCTTTATATAGAGCTTGGATCACCAACAACATTAATGGACTGCTCTGATTCTGAAATTTGTGGCGCGTTTAGTCCTTTCTGAATCTCTGCTGCTAACGGCGTGGTATGTGAGATGTCAATATCATCTTTTGATTTTTTCGAGGTAGATGCATTAATGCGTTCATTCCACCAACCTTGCATTGATCCCTTTATCATGCGTTATCATGCAGCTGCAATCCTTCAGTGACCGCATTCACTTAATATTGCAACCTTACGATGACCGCAATCGCTTGACGAGCGCAACTCTCATGAGATGGACGCATGCGGCTGATTACCGCAACATCCATGCGTTAATCGAACGCGTTCGCCTTTGCGATGGAGAGTTTCTCCGCATGCAGTCGTCTATGTGGTGGTCTGGTTTCTGTATTTGCGTCCACTTCTTGCGTTAGCTACAAAAATAGAACATGGAACACATAATAACGCATAATATTGGGTTTGCCGAGGTTCTTCATGTTGAACGACGCAAGCTCATTTTCTCATGAATTTCTAACATAATTACCGCATATTCTGCTTAACAGCCCTCATAATTCTAAGTAAAAGGCCTAAGATGACATGCATTTCTGCATGTCATCACACTCTTACCCGTTTTTAGGGATAGTAGAGAGGTTGTTCCCTTAAGTGCTAACTCTGAGTCTTAAACAAGGGGCCTCACCATCTCATTGGCTCGATAGGGACTCGATTTAGTGATTGTATCACCAACCAATTGTTCATTAAAAGATCAGTAAGACTTAAGGAACAATATGTAATCTCGGGGGTAAAACAATTTTTGACCCTACTGTTATTACAAACAACCATTGAATGGTTGACTTATTGGTTATGGTTATATCGAGTGGATAGAAATATATCTACAGTGGAGGGAGTGTAACTATTGTGCTTTAGTGGAGTGACTCGGCAGTTAATGAATGTTTGTTAATTCAGGTTAAAGAGTTTGGTTGGTTAATCTTGGATCGTTGGAGGCCATGATTTGTAGGTCCATTAGGTCCCACCTACTGGCTCGCACATAAATTAAACCTTAGAATAGGGTGATGAGAGAATTTGAAACGTTCAAATTCAATTTGAGGGAATCAGTAATTAAATAAGATACAATTACACGTTTAATTGACGAATTAAACGAAATTGGAGAATTGGATAGTATTTAAATATGTAATCACATGAATGGGGATTCATGTTTGTGGAATTGATGGTGTAAATAATTTAATATTAGATATTAAATTATATTAATTAATTAATTTTTATTTAGAATTAATTATTTGAATTAATTTGAAAATTTGAATTTTATGAAAAATCAAAATAATAAAATCAAATTTTGATTTAATTTAAATTTTAGAAATTAAAATTAAAATTTGATTTTAAATAAAATTATTTTTAAAAAATTTGAAAATGGAAAAATACCCTAAGTGGGGTTTTCCCACTTTCAACACCCAACTTCCATTAATCCTCTCAAGAAGAAGCTGTTATCTAGCTATTCGATGTGATTACATGAAGGAGTTTGACAAAACCTAATGTATTGAGCTGAGATATGGGCATGCAGTCAGAGTTTGAGAGCTCGATTGATGAAGAAAGAGTTCTTCATCCTCGAACTGAAAAAAAACCAGAAAATTCTCCAAAATTCTCTTCCATTGTTCCTCATTTTGGATCCCACAATCCAGTCTAAGGTCCTAAAAAGAATAGTAGGGAAGATCCAGTGGTGGTCTACATCCTTTTGGATTGAAGAATCAAGCTGAATTCAAAGTTGAAGAATGTCTACAAAGGTAACTTTTCAAAACCCTATTTTTTTGTTATGAACATGCTTTCTTGATTGCTTAAATTGATGAAATAAAGTATTTAATGATTATGTTTGCTTCCGCTAAATGCTTGCCAACTCCAACAATTGGTATCAAAGCATGATTTAAGAATTCAATTCGTGGTAATTTTAGTTTGGTGGGTGATTTTCATAAGTTGTATGGAAATGGTTATTGGTATGGATATTTTCAGTTTTGGCATTAAAATTCTCTTCAATTAAGTGTTAGTTGTTGAACTGATTCTTTGTTTATGGGTCTCAATGTATGATTAAGAGTCTGTAAATTTGTTAGAGCCAATGGAGTTTATTTAGGCTGTAATTGAAGAAATAAACAATAGAGGTCAGCTGCAGATTTTAAAAAATGAAGCTATTGCCAGATAGCGTTGCAAAGCTGCCCACAGAGCGTTGCAACGCTGTTCTTCTTCAGCCCAAGACGTTGCAACGCTGGGATGGAGTGTTGCAATTGAAGAAACTATTATCCAAGAGAACCAGTGAGCGGAAGCAAGATATATTTAAGTCCATTATGAAAGAATTAAAGGCATTCACAAACATACAGTACAATTATGCATCTTAGAACAAATTACAACATGCTTTCATAATTAAATACAAAAGGAACGAGAGACATACTTTTGAAGAACTCTTCTTCTATGAATCTTTCGCTTTCGTGAAGACTTCGACAGCAACCTTTTGCTCTCATTCAGATGCCGACCCAATCGTCTAGTTAATCACGAATAGTCTTCTCTATAAACAAAAACCCTTCAACAGCACCACTCGGCAACGATCGAACTATACGACCAAGCAAGTGGGAGGAGGTTTTGTCTATCGCATAGACTAAGATGCTTGATCGTTTAATAAAACACGCTTGATCATTTACACGATCATTTAGTAAATCGTGGATCATTTAGTAAATTGTTAGATCGTTTACACGATCGTTTAGTAAATGGCGTTTTACGCGATCGTTTAGTCTCTTGCTTAGAAGGCTATCGTGTAGTCTCTCGTGAGCTAAACGATTATTAATGCACGCAATGAAGCGATGTCTTTACAAAAATGAAAACACTTTTCATTTTATCCTTCAGTTATTCAAAATTGAAAATAACCTCCCACTTTCAAGGTTAATGGAGAAAATGACCAACCACAATTATCATATAATTGTTTTAATTATAAATAAATATAATAACTAACTCATCATATTATATTTATAACTTATAGTTTTAATATCACAACATATGTAATATTTAAACCATAGTTCCTTTCTCCTTTAATTAATATAAATCATATTTATATAAAAATACTCCAATTAATGTATCTCATACATCATATCAATTATATCACTTATAATTGAACCAGTTTAATTATATCATATATAATCAAACCCCCTCTTGTTAATTTGGACACTTCAAACTAACCCAAAAACTTATTCTCAACTTGAATCCATCGAGCTACCAAGGGGACCTTATGGACCTGTAGCTTGAAGATCTAACGGTATGTGAATAGCTGACTAAACTCTTTAATCACGAAATCCACCATCCGTTAACTGTCGGAAACTCCACTAATGACCGATAGTTGCACTCTTCTCACTACAAATACATTTTTGTCTCCATTGGATATAACCAATCAATAGTACGATAACCCTTCACAGATCATTGGTAAGTACAGCTGGGCCAATATATCATTTTTCCTCTATAGTTACATCTAACTCCTTAAGTACCACTAATTCCTCTAATGAACAATACATCATAGTCCTACTATGAGTGAACACCTCTCGGGTCATGAGAACGTGTGTAGCGCCACATCATTCAAGCCCCGAAATCAACCCTTAACGGAATAATCTATCTACTTACCCCTACTTCGGGGAATGAGTGAATTCCATCTTGTGTAGCTGACTTCTCAGCTCCCCAATCAGACGAATCCCTAAAGTAGTAGGTTTGAGTCGACAATCTGGCCACTCGTACCCATGCAAATCAAAGGACTGCCCTCATAGGCAGGAGTTCCCAACTCACTCAAGATTAAGGTCATGTTACCTATGGTCATCCTAGTGAAATGAAAATATTTGTCATGAACGGTGTTATATAACGAGACTAAATATTTTGTGGTCCCTTGTACAAACTCCTTTGTATAGGACACCCCCGCTCACATGTCTCCACATGAATAATCAGGATCAGACCATCTGTAGCATTTTACAACATTTGTAACATCTACAAAGCAGGTCGTATCCGTAGTGTCACCAGGATAAGGTTTCCCTCCTTTATCCGTATACTACAAACCATTTAGGTTATCACTTAAGGCATGATCCACCTGTATGTCTCCACATACATGCTTAAGTTACAACGATAACCAGGGATCTTAGTTTATTGGTTTGTGGTAAATGCAACTAAAATATCTTATATTTCATAGACAACAGTGAAGAAAATATCGTATATTATTACATCACAAGCATTTGTTCATACAAGTTTACAAACTATATGACCCTACGAGATTTAGGGCATCAACCTCAACAACAATGTTGCTCATCCCAGCCCAGAAAGTGAACCAGTTCAGTCGTTCAGATCTAAATGGTCCAACTAAACCCCACTTTGGCCGTTTCAACTTGTTTTTGTGCCTTAGATCTGATTCAGGTGGTTCGGGTCGGTTCTTAAATACCAGAAGCATAGTGAAGGAGTTTTAAATTATTATTGTAATAATTTAGGCCTTTTACTTATTTGAAATGCCAAAACTGGTCCATATTAGTGTGTGTTTAATTATTTATACATTGTGAATGTATGTTATAATTAAATAAATCTTGTATGAGCATATAATATGCCATGTAGATTTAAAATCCCACCATAGGAAGCATGAAGCATGCATTGAAAGTATATTATAAAGGGTTATAATATATAGTATGCATCTTTAGGATTTCAAATATTTAATATAAAATGTTATATTAAATCGCAAAATGCTTGATATATGATATGGATGATCAGCATGTCTATTGTTTTATAAATGTTATAAAAATCAGATTATCTTGAATAAAGGGCCCCACCCTTTCATTGGCCTGAGAGGGACTTAGTTTGATGATCGAATCACAAACCAATTGTTCATTAGAGGATCAGTGAGATTTAAGGAATAAGAGGTAATCTCGGAAGTAAAACCGCCTTTTGATCCAGCCGTTATTACGAACAATCTGTGAAAGGTTAACTTATTAATCATGGTTATATCGAGTGGACAAAATATATCTACAGTGAGCGGAGTGCAACTACGGGCTTTAGTGAAGTGACCTAGTAATTAACGGATGCGGTTTGGTGTAAAGAGTTTAGCCAATTAATCTCGGATCGTTGGAGCCCATGATCTGTAGGTCCACTAGATCCCCCTACTAGCTCACAAAACGAATTAGGCTTAGAGTAATATGATAAGTTGATTTGAAATGTTCAAATTAGAATTAAGTGGAATTAGAGAATCGTTTAATATTTAAATATAATTTAAATATTAAATTCATGGTAATGAATTTGGTGACGAATTAATTTAATATTTGATATTAAATTAATAAAATTAATTAAAATTATTTAATTAATTTATTAATTTTATTAGAAAATTAATTATTGATTTGATTTAATTGATTTTGTAAAATTAGTTTTCAATTTTTGATTAATATGTTTTGTTTGGTTTTGGAAATCAAGATTAAAAAAAAAATTGAAAATTGAAAATGTGGGATTTTCTCACTAAGAGAGCAAGTTTCTTAGTCACATTTGCACTTCTAAATCCACCTCAAATTGCAAGTAGGTGCTAGATCTCATGCATCAAATGAGTTTGCATGATTATACAATATAAACTTGAGATCTGAGTGGAAATAGGCATGCTATCAGTTGCAATTTTGCTGAGAAAAAGTGATCGAAGTATTGTTCTTCATATTGTCAAAACCAAAAATCTTCTGTCCTTATTCCCTTAATCCAAGCTTATTTTGAGTCCCACAACTCAATCCAAGGCACCAAGAGGATAGTAAGGAAGGCCTTATGGTGGTTCACAAGTAGAAATCAAGGAGATTGCAACTGAAGATCGTGAATCAAAGGTACTTCAAAGGTTAGTGTTGAAACTCTATTTTTAATTTATAAGCATGCTTAGTTTAAAGCCAAAATTAATGAATTGGAATGCTTAATAATCTTGATTTACTTTCGCTGCTTGCTTCCTGAGTCCAACAAATGGTATCAGAGTATCATTTAAGCATTCAACTCAGTTTAACTTTAGCTTGGTAGGTGTTATTTCATAAGTTGTATGAAAATGGTGAACTGATATGTTTTTCTGAGTTTTGGCATTAAAATTCTCTTCAATTATGTTGTAATTCTTGTAATTGACTTTTTTTTTATGAGCTTTAATGTATGTTTAGGTGTCTGTAATTTATATGGAGTCATTAGAGTTGCAATTAGGTTGTAATTGAAGAAAGAAGTGAAGAAGGTCGAGTAGCAGGAACTGGAGTTTCAACAACTGCCCAATACTCGATGCTCGATGCTCCAAAACTTGATGCACGATGCCTTACTCGATGAGCAACTCGATGGTATTTTGTGAAATACTTGATGCACTACCATATTCGATGGTACTCGATGCTCATACTCGATGGTATTTCGTGAAATACTCGATGGTACTTGATGCTCATACTCGATGGTATTTAGTGTAATACTCGATACATTATGGTAATCGAAGGGCATACCCAATGCTTAATGGTACTCGATCGTATTTGCCCAGTTCAGCATAGTTTTGAGCATTGGAGGTCCGGTTCGAGAGGTTCGCGTCTGGTTCAAGGCGGTTCAAACAATCCATAAGTGTTTTGGAGCTGGTTTTTACTGATTTCTGTAATAATTAGGCCTTTGTTTACTTGAAAATGCTAAAACGAAAACCATATCAGCTTGTGTTTAATTATTTATGCATGTGATGTATGTTATAATTAAATAAATCTTGTATGTGCATAAAATATGCCATGTAGATTTAAAATTCCACCATAGGAAGCATGTTACATGCATTGAAAGTAGTTATAAAGTGTTATAATATATAGTATGCATATATAGGGTTTCATATGTTTTAATATAAATGTTATATTAAATGTTGAATGCCTTTGATGTATGTTAGGATGCTTAGTATGTCTAAAATTTTGTAAGTTGTTATAAAATTGGGTTAGACATTAAAAATCCATAACAAAGATAATATGCATGCTCATGTAGATTAATCACCCATTTTAATAGTTAAAATAGATCGACATCTTGTAAAATATGGTTACAAACTCAATCAGTATATAATTTTGTCTAAGGTTGGGGTTATTTAAGTTGACGGTCTACGAAACACCTCCTACTTGGGAATTATTGCCAAATAATTTAGCGTTGTTAACCAATTTTGTGAGTAATACGTGAGCGGGGTGTGAGGTTTTAAAACTGATTTATCACTTAGACATCATAGGTTAAGTCCAAACATAAATGTTATACTTGGATAAAAACCTAGACTTAGATTGTTTAGTTAGCCGGAACAAACCTGAGTAAAGTTATACCCAAACAAATGTTAAGACATTTTAGTGGGAGTTTAATAGCATATATGATATGTTATTAGAACACTTCAGTGGAAATTTAAAATACTTCAGTGAGAGATTAATAACATATACGATGTCATTTTTAGCTCTCGCGTCCCTAAGAGTTCACAATCTCAATCCATGTTTCGCAACGTGCCACCTTAGGAGTGACCTCCATTCGAAAAGTGAGTACATGAATCGAAATTATGGTGAATAGGGAAAGTTATTCATAGCAAAATAAAAAGTGATATTTTGATTTTCATTCTCACGTCCTAAGAGTTTCACACCATGATATTCATGTGACACTTCGTGTCACTTTGGGAATGACCTCCATTCGGAAAGTGTTTGCATAAGTCAATATCAAGGTGAATGAGGGAAAGTTGTTCAATGTAAATTCAAATATATAATATATTGATTTCAATTCTCAAATCCCTAGAAAGTTCACACCATGAGATTCATATGACGCTTCGTGTCACCCTGGAGTGGCTTCCATTCAGAAAGTGTTAGTATGAGTCAATATCACAGTGACCGGAGGAAGTAGTTCATAGTAAGTGGGTGAAGGATATGTGTCAATGTATCCTACGATCTCTTCTGTTTGTTTGGATCGTGAGATTCCTATGTTACGCCTGCTTGTCGTCTTTAATTCAGTCTCACTAATCGTTTAACGACGGCTATCTCTTTGGAGGGTTGTGACATAGGATTCGGAACAACTCAATCTCCAGAAATGGATAGGATTTCTTAGGTCGTTTTCAACTTTGACTTTCCAATTCGGTAGCATCGTTTGGGCTGACTACAGAGGTCTAAAAATGGAGGTACAGAATTACTAAAGTGTTAATAAATTCTAACAAAAAATGGTAGCTAAATGACTATCGAAATATGAGTTATTCTGGGATAGTATTTAGTCAAGAATGTCTTGCTATAGTATCGTTGCAAAAATAAAGAAATTTTGGGTACATTATCACTTTGCTAAAACATGATTGGGTTCAAAAGCAATTCTCAAATAAAATTTGTTCATATTTTCAGAATGACGAGTTCTTTAGTACAACTGTTGGCTTCTGATAAACTTACCGATGATAACTATGCTACGTGGAAATCAAACCTAAATACTATATTGGTAGATGACCTTCAATTCATTTTAACAAAGGATTTTCCTCACATTCTTGGCTCAAATGAAAACCGAAATGTTCGGGATGCATACGACAGATGGATTAGGGCTAACGAGAAAGTCATGCCTATATTCGTGCCAGCATATTTGATGTATTGGCCAAGAAACATGAGAACCTGAGTAGTGCCAAGCTGATTGTGGAATCTCTGTGTGGGATGTTTGGACAACTGTTCTTCTCCCTAAGGCATGATGCTATCAAATATGTTTACAACTGCTGTATGAAAGAAGGGGTCTCTGTTAGAGAACATGTCCTGGACATGATAGTCCATTTCAACGTGG
Organism: Benincasa hispida; assembly: GCF_027475165.1. Lineage (NCBI taxonomy): Eukaryota > Viridiplantae > Streptophyta > Magnoliopsida > Cucurbitales > Cucurbitaceae > Benincasa > Benincasa hispida. The sequence goes on along the minus strand of NC_143480.1, from coordinate 14,174,673 downwards.
CAGAAGTAAATGGTGTTGTCGTTGATGAGAAGAGTGAAGTTGGTTTTATTCTTGAATCTCTTTTGAAGAGTTTCTTGCAGTTCTATACGAACACACTGATGAATAAAATAGAGTATAACTTGACTACGCTTCTCAATGAGCTACAGGCTTACCAAACCATGATGAGGGCTAAAGAACTGGAACCAGAAGTAAATGTTACTACTGCTGAGAAAAGAGGATCATCCTCTAAGAAGCCTGATATTGCTTCTTCTTCATAGAATAAAAGTATTCAGTATTCCAGTAAAGAAGAACAAAGGGAAAAGAAAAAAGAAACTGACTAGTAGAAAAGGCAAGACAAATGTTGCAGATAAAGGAAAATGTTTTCACTGTAGTGAAGAAGGGCACTGAAAGAGAAACTGCCCATAATACCTTGCGGAGAACAGAGAAGAGAGCAAAACAGGAAAACTAGTTCCTAAGGATTGCTTGCTGTGAGATGGTACTCCAGATTGTGAACATAGGAGCATATCTCAAAATGACCATTGGGAGATGTTATGGTTGTTGTCAGAAGATAAACTTGTTTACTTTTTGTTATTGTAATGACAATTATTTTATCTTTTTGTAAAGAACATATTGTATAAACTTTTTTTTATAAATGAAATGTTCATTAGCAAAAGTTTTTATTTGTTCTACTGTAAAGAAACTTCTATTAGAACCAACCTAGTTAAAAGTCATTTGCAAATATTTAGATATTTAAAAATGGCTAGCAAACAATAAAGGCAAATTGTTATTTAACCTAAAATTATAAGTTTAGAACACTTGAAAGGTTCAAAGTGTATAAAACTTCTTAGGTAAAATAAAATCCAAAATACTTCGATTGGATCAAAGTAAGGAATATAGAAAGTTTGAGATTTTTAGGGCTATTATGATAGAACATGAAATCAAGTGAAAACTTTCTACACCTAGTTGCCTTAATTGTTTTGAACAATGTTCCATAAAAGCAAATATATATCAATAAAGAGTTATTGATCAAAATTGACACTACAAACAAAAATTGTTTGAGCATATTAGATCCATCTTACTCAAAGAGTTGAGAGTACCTCGATGTAGTGGGAGAAATGTATGACTTCCTAGCCATTATTGAGAAACAAGAGTTGTGAAAATAAGATGCATTCTCTATATAGTTTAATAAGAAGTCCATTGTATACTAACGTGTTTACAACGATTCTCAAGACTAAAGTGTTTGAGAATCTCCTAGTAAGACTAGGACTACAAGGTATATAACCTAGGGCAAGTTGGAGAAAACCCATGGGTATATGATACCTAAAGGCAAACCATGGGTATGTGATGCCCTATTTTATTGTATTTCTCCGTAAAACTCCGAAACCCAGTATTATATATTCATATATATGTTACCACTAGAGTTCAAGTCCAAGTGGAAGTTTGTTGGGTTTTATGTCCTAAAACTCGTGGTTTGTAAATATTAAACTTATTCTGAAAATTCAATAGGTTGTTATTGAATATATAAATTACTTATTTCGTTTTAGAAATAAATCCAATAAACTAAAAGATCCATGACTATTACATGAGTACTTGAACTTCATGTGGAGACATAAAAGTGGATCAAGTTCGAATAAATAGTCAAAATGGTCTATAGTATATGAATAAGGTTAGGTGCCTTATTCTGGTAACACTATTGGATGCAGACCACTCTTTAGTTGTTACAAGGAGTTGTAGAGTGCTACAAATGAAGCGATCTTTATAACGTTGTTTATTATTTAAGACTGAGTATTTCACAACGATGACCTAGGTAACTTAACCTGAATCCTGAGCAAACTATGTACTCCTATTTATTTGGGATTATGCTTAGATTTGCATGGGTGAAGGTTGACTGATAACTTGTAGAAATACAAGTTATTTATACTACTTTATTTAGATATTGCGGCCGAAAGAAAGGAAAATTGCATCAATTGTATGGAAATTAGCTAAGAACTGCAAGAATTATAAATTGTCATCAATACACCCACTGATACCATTGCAATGGTAGAAGAGAATATTTCAAGTCTGTTTTGTAGGAAATCAAGTCACCGCATGCGTTCATGCCTCAAGATAATCTGAACAACACATCTATGTCGCATTACGCCCATCATTCAGGAATGAATAGACGATCAATGCAATGACGGCGCATGCGACAATCGATCAAGAGCTAAGCAATTACCGCAATCTCAACCGCATGCGGTAATCAAAAACAAAACCACATGTGGACAAACAATCGAGGATGCAAAAGAGCAATGTAATTGCGGAGGATCCTGACACGTGTATAGCTGACTGTTGTGCATTTCTGACGGGGTTGATCGTGTAACATAAGGAATATTCACTCCACCATTTCCGAAATTTCCATAACAATAAAGTGTGGTCCACACTACAGAGAGTAAAAGTTGAGCCTATACATAGCCTCTAAAATTCTATTGGAAAATATACTTGATACGGGCATATTTTGATATTTGTATATTAAGAGAGATTGGTCTGAAGAGCCTGATCGGAGAAGATCCGGGAAGATTTAAAAGACAAGGCCGAGAGGTGAGTCTCAGGGCAAATCCTTTCAATCCCCACCATTGAAGCTTTGTACCAAGGTCACTTCTACCGGATGAGCAAGCTTGAGAGGGAAGCTCTTCTCTACATTCACTCCATCCGCCGGCAAGCACAACCACCATCCAGATCTATGCCAAGACATTGGCACTTTTCTGTATTTGTTTCTATCTCTTTATCATCAATTGTATTCATCTTTTTATTCTATCATTCACACCATGTATCAGACGCTAAATATTAGTATTGAATGTCATGATCATTTTCATCTCCATCTTTCTGTCTATTTCTAGTCCTCCATTAATCGCTTTCTCCATGATATTTTCTTAATCCCTTGGTAATTAGCATGAATCTAACAAGTAAATTAATCTGTGCTAAAGAAATGAATATGTTTAGCTAAAGCATGCTAGACAGCATTTTCACCTGTGAAAGCAGAAGTAAAGATGTCATTCCTCCTGTCGAGAGAAGGTTGGAAGAATACGTTAACTAAAGTGAGAAGTACTTACAAAGATGGAAGCAACCTTGCGTTCATTACGTTCATCCTTGTTTCACCACAGAGATGTGGGAACACGGCCGATCATCGAGAGGTGTACATCAAGGGAAAGTGGAATCGTAGTTATGTCTTTAACGCAATTAATAACTTGCGATGTTTATAATAGTTATCTTTTCTATTTTTGTTTCATACATAAAGACTTGCCACCACATAACATGACCCTTTGTATAATCTTCATAGTCAGTCTCAAACTCAGTATCATGTATCGGTATCCTGTATCTTATATCATAATAGCTTGGGTTTACTTTTATCGAACTTTATTTTATTGTTGCAACTTTACTTTACCACACAATTTTACTTTACCGCAACTTTAAATACCTATATAAACCAATCTTTTATTACTTAAAAAACCCCCGGTCGCATATATCACGAACGTAACGCATTAACTACGCAATTCCTGTGTTCGACCTCGGATCACTCCGAGAAACTTGCAGTGAAATTATACTTGGTTTCAACGCAAGGAAACTTGTGACAACGCATAGCATACTACAAACATTCCATTAATAACGCATACATCTAGAAGTAGTAACATATATCATAAACTTGTGTTATAATCATCCATGCATTGTGTGATAAAGACAACATCAAAAATCTACGTTACAAGTTTATGGCGCCGTTGTTGGGGATTGGTAATGGTTAGTGTTGAATACTTTTGTGGTATGTGCAGGACAGATCTCTTTGTACTGTCTGTTTATCGCGAAGAGCAGGCTGACGGTTTATAAGTACTGGAATTTATCCATAAATTCTAAGCTGACCTAGAGATCAGGTGTATTTTTCATGCAGGAGCATATCAGAACCATATTAAGAGCCGGAATTTCAAGACTTACGGTTGTGGAGAATGCAAGGTTTGAGAAATGTGCAACGCATTCTCTATGCCTGGTGTGATTCCCGAAGGAATTAGATTATATCTCTTCCCGTACACATTGCGGGATGAGGCAAAGAGGTGGACAATGTCCTTGATGACATTGTGCAAGCAGGATTGACCGCTTGCAGGGGATGCTATTACGGTAACTCTGAAAAAAACTTCTTTCAATCAGCATCCCTATATCTATGTTTAATCGCTTTCTTTACAGTTTTCTTTACTACTTTCTAAATTGTGTTATTTAATGCTTATTAGAATTAGCCTTTAATGCTTTTTGTATTTTCCTTCAATTTTATTCATTAGTATCTTTCCATGTCATGTCCAATTCCTTTAATTTGTAGGCATTAGTAGCGATGTTCTTAAAATTTTTGTGAATGACTGGATGAAAAGTTGAATACCACAAAGTCTTTTCGACTTGTATTATTGATGAATTAAAAAGAACAATAAAAATTGGTATATAACGCGATGATGGGTGCATTCCATGTTAACAGATACACTTTGCATCCATTACACCCAAATGCATTGCGTTGAGGGGTGTGTTGCGCTCGTATGTTTTCTTTGTCCGTCAATAGCAAAGATGTACTATGTTGAGGTAGTGTTGCGCTGGTAGAAATACCATGCGCCCGTCCTCCAGAAATGCATTAAGTTAAGGGGTGTGTTGCGGGAATACATGCGTTGTTGCCCGTCCTCAGCAAAAATGTAGTTGCGTTAATGGAAGCGTGATGTAATTTTTAATCGTGCACCCATCTGAATCAAATTCAAAAGATAACTGCAATTCATTATTTCTCTAGGTTTAATTAAATTCTTTGATTCTTTGTACAGGCAAAACTTTCTGTATTGCGATATCTGTAATTACTTGTATACTTAGTTAATTTTCAATACAACTGAGTAGCAATTCTCTCTATATGCATGTGCCTCTTCTTTATCATCCTTTGTCAACTTTGCGATATTCTTGATCTTTACTTTGTGTTATCATTGCTCAACCATGATGTATAATATGCATACACTTAGGAACATTTCCCACACCTTGTATTTTCTGACTAACACTTAGTTAATTCATAGCTATAGCAATGCTTTACCTTTTATCTTTCAAAATTCTGCTCAAACCTTCTTTTCGAAATTTTGTCTAAGTGTTTGTCTATTCTGTCCAAACAACGTAATGAGGACCTTGCGCATCTTTAAATTTGGGGGTGGGAAAAAAATCATATAAACTCCAATGTCAGCGCAAGGGAAACCTCAAAAAAAAAAAAAATCCCAACCTGATAAAAGTTAAGTTGTGAAAGGAGCTTGCTCGTAGTTGGATGTTCGCATGACACCTATAGGAGCAAGCCAAAACGAAGGTGGGTTTCCAAGAACAACGCAATATGAAAAGAAAAAAAAAATGAGAGAGAAAAATAAAAGAAACAAGAGACAACTCCTCTGAAATTCATGAGTTAAAGTTGAGATTGGCACACAACCGTAGTTGGATGTTCGCATGACACCCATGGGAACAAGCCAAAACGAAGGGTGTAACCATGATCAACAGTATCTAATAAATGACGTAAAGTTTGACCACTGCATCCAGAAACATCAAGTTGTTTTGACAAGAAGAGGTAAACATTCTTTTTAAAACTAGAAAAGAAATTTTGAGCAGAAATTTGTAGTATAGAAGAATAAAGTAGGCCTTTGTTATGAATTTTCAAGGATAGAAGGAAATTGCGATGTTAAGTAAAGTGCCTAGGTGGAGCATTCGGAGCAACCAATCAACGCAAAATTTAGGATAGGAATTGAGCATTATTGCCTTAGTAGAAGATATGCTTGAGGACAAGCATATATCTAAATTTAGGAGTGTGATAACTTGTAGAAATACAAGTTATTTATACTGCTTTATTTAGATATTGCGGCCAAAAGAAAGGAAAGTTGCGTCAATTATAAAGAAATTAACTAAGAACTGCAAGAATTATAAATTTTCGTCAATACACCCACTGACACCATTACGATGGTAGAAGAGAATATTTCAAATCTATTTTGCAGGAAATCAAGTCACCGCATGCGTTCATGGCTCAAGATAATCTGAACAACACATCTACGTTGCATTGCGCCCATCATTCAGGAATGAATAGACGATCAACGCAGACGGCGCATGTGACAATCGATCAAGAGCTAAGTAATTACCGCAATCTCAACCGCATGCGGTAATAAAAAAACAACACCGGATGCGAACAAACGATCAAGGATGCAAAAGAGCAACGCAATTGCGGAGGATCCTAACACGTGTACAGCTGACTGTTGTGCATTTCTGATGGGATTGATCACGTAACAGAAGGAATATTCACTCCACCATTTCCAAAATTTCCATAACAATAAAGTGGGGTCCACACTCAGAGAGTCAATGTTGAGCCTATAAATAGCCTCTGAAATTCTATTGGAAAATATACTTAATACGGGCATATTTTAATATTTGTATATTGAGAGAGAGACTGGTCTGAAGAGCCTGATCGAAGAAGATCGGGGAAGATTTAAGAGACAAGGCCAAGAGGTGAGTCTCAGGGAAAATCCTTTCAATCCCCGCCGTTGAAGCTCTGTACCAAGGTCACTTCTACCGGATGAGCAAGCCTGAAAGGGAAGCTCTTCTCTACATTCACTCCATTCGCCGGTAAGCACATCCACCATCCAGATCTGTGTCAAGACGTTGACACTTTTCTGTATTTGTTTCCATCTCTTTATCATCAATTGTATTTATCTTCTTAGTCTATCATTCACACCTTGTATCATACGCTAAATATTAGTATTGAATGTCATGATTATTTTCATCTCCATCTTTCTGTCTATTTCCAGTCCTCCATTAATCGATTTCTCCATGATGTTTTCTTAATCCCTTAGTAATTAGCATGCATCTAACAAGTAAATTAATCTGTGCTAAAGAAATGAATATGTTTAGTTAAAGCATACTAGACGGCATTTTCACCTGTGAAAGCAGAAGTGAAGATGCCATTCCTCCTGTCGAGAGAAGATTGGAAGAATGCGTTAACTAAAGCGAGAAGTACTTCCAGAGATGGAAGTAACCTTGCGTTCATTACGTTCATCCCTATTTCACCAAGAGATGTGGGAACACGGCCGATCACCGAGAGGTGTACGTCAAGGGAAAGTGGAACCGTAGTTATGTCTTTAACGCAATTAATAACTTGTGATGTTTACACTTGTTATCTTTTTTATTTCTGTTTCATATATAAAGACTTGTCACCGCATAACATGACCCTTTGTATAATTTTCACAGTCAGTCTCAAACTCAGTATCATGTATCGATATCCTGTATCTTGTATCATAATAGCTTAGATTTATTTTTATCACACTTATTATCGCAATTTTACTTTACCGCAACTTTAAATACCTGTATAAACCAATCTTTTATTACTTGAAAAACCCCCGGTCGCATATATCACGAACGTAGCGCATTAACTATGCAATTCCTGTGTTCGACCTCGGATCACTCCGAAAAATTTGCAGTGAAATTATACTTGGTTCCAACGCAAGGAAACTTGTGACAACGCATAGCATACTACAAACATTCCATTAATAATGCACACATCTAGAAGTAGTAACATATATCATAAACTTGCGTTATAATCATCCATGCGTTGTGTGATAAAAGACAACATCAAAATTCTACGTTACATTGGCTTAGCAGCGCCAACTCAATAAGCCTCCCATTTCAGTGGTAAGATCGGGTAGATAGCTAAGGACATAGGGTGCAAGATGAAATTCATTCCTACCCACTTTCAGGGATAGTAGAGAGGTTTTTCCCTTAAGTGCTGACTCCGTGTCTTGAACAAGGAGCCCCACACTCTCATTGGCCCGAGAGGGACACAGTTTGATGATTAGATATCAAACCAATTGTTCATTAGAGGATCAATGGGACTTAAGGAATAAGAAGTAATCTCGGGGGTAAAACAACCTTTTGACTCAGTCGTTATTAAGAACAACCTATGAAGGGTTAACTTACTAATCATGGTTATATCAAGTGGACACAGTGAAGGAAATCTAAATAGAGATCTCCATGAGCAGCGGAAGTGGATTGTTCCAAATCCCATTTAGAATGAACATAAACAATTACAGTCAAAACGGAGACGAACAGATTATGCATATACAAAAATTATAGCATGCTACAAAAGGATACAAGGGATAGAGTATGCATACCTTTGAAGAACTATTCTTCAAGTATCCCTTGACCAATTTCCAATGCGTCCAAAGCAGCATTCGAACGCAACGAACGGACCAGCCAACAACACGAACAACTTGAAGCTCCTCGAACCCAACTGAGTCCAACTTGATCCACAAACGAAGTTAGAACACCACCACAAGTGTTACCTTGGTATTCTCGGTGTGAAAATCTAAGAGTTGTGGGCTCTGTATGATCTTGGATTGAGGAAGACGGGAGGTATACAATCGAGTTGACGATCGAGTAAGTGGGAGATGAAGATAGCTATACTATAAACAATGTACTTAATCATTTAGAAGATGAAGCCTATCGTATAGACTTTGGTACTCGAAAGTGTAGCAACGATCAAATGATTAACTATCATATAGTCAAGTCTTAACTCAATCGTTTATGCTCTCAACGGCTATCACTTAGTAAAAAAAATTTTTACTTGATAGCCTTTTCCGTGAGAATTTTCCGAATGAATCAACTACTAATTTTGGAAAACAATTTTTCTTTTTATCTCATGGGTACCATAAAATTTCCAATAAACTCCCACTCAATTCGGTTATTAGAGAAAAATAATTAATTATCATAAAATTAATATATTATAAATTAACCAACTTATCATATTATATTTATAACCTATAGTTTTAATATTTCATCATATAAACCATTGTTCTTTTTCTATTTTATGGTATTTAATATAAATCATATTTATATTAATTCCTCCAATTAATGTATCTAATACATCAATTCAATTATATCATATAATTGAATTTCCTCTTGTTAATTTGAACACTTCAAATTAACCCAAAATCTAATTCTCAACTTGAACCCATTGAGCTACCAAGTGGACCTCATGGACCTGTAACTTGAAGCTCCAATGATACATGAATAACTGACTAAACTTTTTAGTCACGAGATCCACCATCGTTAACTGTCGAGCACTCCACTAAAGGCCTTTGCACTCTTCGCACTGTAGGTATATTTTTATGTCCATATAACCAATCAACAGTGCGATGACACTTCACAAATCGCTCGTAAGCACAGTTGGGTCAATTTATCATTTTGCCCCTATAGTTACATCTAACTCTTTAAGTACCACTGATTCTTCTAATAAACAATAAGTCATAGTCCTACTATGATTGAGTCCTCACTTCCAAAGAGATGGTGCGTCCACTATGTTCAAGACCCGGAATCAGCTCTTAAGAAAGTAATCTATCTACTTACCCCTGCTTCGGGGAAGGAATGAATTCGATCTTGTGTAGCTGAGTTTCCAACTCCCCAATCAGACGAATCCCCAAAAAGGTAGGCTTGTTGAGTTGGCAATCTGGCCACGCTCACCCATACTAATCAAAGGACCGCCCTCATAAGTAGAAGTTTCCAACTCACTCTGGATTAAGGTCATGTCACCTATGGTCATTTTAGTGAAATGTAAGTCTCAATTATCAACAGCGTTATATAAGGAGACTAACCATCTCATGGTCCAGTCTTATACAAACTTTGTATAGGATACCCTCGCTCGCATGTCTCCATATGAATGGTCAGGATCAGACCATTTGTAACCACTTTGCAATACTTGTAAATATCTACAAAACGGGTCGTATCAGTAGTATTACCAGGATAAGGTATCCCTCTTTTATCCTTATACTACAGACCATTTAGGCTATTACTTAAGCCATGATCCACTCGTATGTCTCACATACATGTTTAAGTTACATGAAATAATCGATGATCTTAGTTTATTGGATTTGAGTAAATGCAAATAAAAAAAACACTTATTTTATTAATAACAATATGTGTACAAAATGTTTACAAACTACGAGACCATTGGAAGAATTAGGATACCAATCCTAACACACAGTATATCTACAGTGGAGAAGTACAACTACAGGCTTTAGTGGAGTGACCTATTAGTTAAAGAATGAGGGTTAATTCGGTATGAAGAGTTTAGCTAATTAATCTCGGATCGTTGGAGCTCATGATCTGTAGGTCCACTAGGTCCCCCTACTAGCTCACAAAATGGATTAGCATTAGAGTAGTGTCATAAGTTGATTTAAAACGTTCAAATTAGAATTAAGCGGAATTAGCGAATCGTTTAATATTTAAATATGATTTAAATATTAAATTCATGAATAAAGATTCATAGTAATGGATTTGGTGATAAATTAATGTAATATTAAATTAATTATTGAGTTCACATGCAAGTAGGTGATTTTAATTAATTTATTAATTTTATTAGAAAATTAATTATTGATTTAATTAAGTTTGTAAAATTAATTTTCAATTTTTTATTAATATGTTTATTTTGGTTTTGGAAATCAAGATAAAAAGAAGAAAATTGAAAAATTGAAAATGTGGGATTTTCCCGCTAAGAAAGCAAGTTTCTTAGTCACATTTGCACTTCTACATCCACCTCAAATTGCAAGTAGGTGTTGGATCTCATGCAGCAAATGAGTTCACATGATGATCATGCAATATAAACTTAAAATCTGAGTGGAAATAGGCATGCAATCAGTTGCAATTTTGCTGAGAAAAAGTGATGGAAGAATTGTTCTTCATATTATCAAAACCATAAACCTTCTCTCCATATTCCCTTAATCCAAGCTTATTTTGAGTCCCACAATCAATCCAAGGCACCAAGAGGATAGTAGGGAAGGCCTTGTGGTGGTTCACAAGCAGAAATAAAGGAGATTGCAGCTGAAGATCGTGAATCAAAGATACTTCAAAGGTTAGTGTTGAAACTCTGTTTTTAATTTATAAGCATGCTTAGTTTGAAGCCAAAATTAATTAATAAGAATGTTTAATGATCTTGTTTTACTTCCACTGCTTGCTTCCTGAATCCAATAAATTAGACATTTAAAATCCATAACAAAGATAAGAAATATGCTCACCTAGGTCAAGAAATAGCAACTTGTTTTAATAGTTAAAATAGGCCGTTATCTTGTAAATTTTGGTTATAAACTCAACTGGTCTATAATTATGTCTAAGGTTAGAGGTATTTAAGCTGACGGTTTACGGAACACCTCCTACCTGGGGATTATAACCGAATAAGTGAGTGTTGTTTACTCGATTTTATGAGCATGCGTGAGTGATGTGAGGTTTTAAAACTGGTTTATCACCTTGACGTCGTAGGATAAAATCCAAATATAAACGTTATACTTGGATAATCACTTAGACTTAGGTTTTTTATTAGCCCAAATATACCTAAGTAAATGTTTATCCAAAACAAATAAAATACTTCAGTGGGAGATTAATAACATATATGATATGTTGTTCTTAGCTCTCGCATCCCTAAGAGTTCACACCGTGAAATTCATGCTCGGTTTCGTGTCACCCTAGAAGTGACCTCCATTCGGAAAGTATTTGCATGGGTCAATAGTAAGGTAAATAGGGTAAGTAGTTCATTGTAAGTGGGTGAAGGATGTCTGTCAACATGTCCTGCGGTCTCTTCCATTAGTTTGGACCGTAAGATTCCTATGTTACACCTACTTGTTGACTTTATGCGACCTACGCTAGTCGTTTATGGCGGCTATCCTCTCAGAAGGTTGTAGCATGGGATTCAACAACTCAAACTCCAGAAATGGATAGTATTTCTTAGGTCGATTCACAACCTTGACTCTCCAATTTCGTAGCATCGTTTGGGCCAACTTCTGAGGTCTAAAAATGGAGGGTTACACTTACGAGAATTACTAAGTACTGGTAAGTTCTTGACCAAAAACAGTAACTAAATGACTAAAAAAATATGAGTTATTTTGGAATTAATATTTAGTCAAGAATGTCTTACTTCAGTGAAGAAGTATTTGACTGCCCCTCGATAACATCTATTCTAACTCACTAAAGTATTGTTGCAAATAAAATAATGAAAATTGGGTACATTATATTTTGCTAAAACATGATTGGATTTTAAAAAAATTACTAATTGTTTTATAATTTCAACATGTCGACTTCTTCAAAATCACTCGCTTCCAATAAAAATAACGGTTTTAAACATTCGACATAAAAAATAAACGAAGTACTAGCAATGATTATTTGAAATTTGTTTTAACAGAGGAATGTCCTCTATCTCTCAACTCATCTACGAAACAAATGTTTTGAATGTCGTAGATGAGGAAACAAAAGAAGCACAACAAAGTAATTATGATTTGCTTGTTCATTGAGACATGTTTAATGGAAAATGATAAATTAACCTGGATATTAGATTCAGGTGTTGCTGATCATATTTATGCGTTTGCTCAAAAAAATAGTTCTTGGAAACAGCTTAAGAAGGTGAAACAACTTTTAAGGTAGGGACCGGGGAGGTTGTTTCAACAAAAGCGGTGGGAGATATGAAATTATTTATTGAAGATAGATTCATTTTACTTAAAAATGTTTATTACATTCCTTCCGTGAGGAGGAATTTAATATCTATCTCATGTTTGTTAGAACAAAAGTATAAAGTCTCTTTTGAATATAATGAAATGTTCATTATTTCAAAAGGTATTAAAATATGTTCTGCAAAACTGGAAAATAACTTATATGTGTTAAAATCAACTGAGGTAAAAGAGATATTTAAAACAGCTAAGACTCGGAATAAGAAACGTAAAATTTCTTCTAATGCATATCTTTGGCACTTAAGACTAGGCCACAGGCCACATAAATCTCAATAGGATTGGGAACTTGGTTAAGAATGGACTCCTAAATCAGTTAGAAGAAAATTATCTGTCAGCATATGAATCTTGTCTTGAGGGTAAAATGACCAAAAGATCTTTTATAGGAAAAGGTCTTAGAGCTAAAGAACCCTTAGAGCTAGTACTAGAGCTAAAGAACCCTTAGAGCTAGTACATTCAAACCTCTGTAGTTCGATGAATGTTAAAGTTCGAGGAGGGTATGAATATTTCATCAACTTCATCAATGATTATTCTAGATATGACCAAATTTACCTAATATATTATAAGTCCTAAACAATTGAAAAATTCAAGGAATATAATGCAGATGTAGATAACCAATCCCCCGCTTTATAGTTGTTGTAAAAAAAATGGTGGAAATGAGAATAAATTTGTTTTCAAAGAAAACCAGAAAAAAAAAAAAAAACTGAGATAAAAGTACTCCCAACAAAAATATTTGTGTTAAATTATACCGAATACACATATGGATTGTTTTGTTAAAAAAACATCTTTCATTAAAATTAGTGATAAAAATTAACGTAATATTTGCTGCATAAAAATTATAAAGCTTACATAGTATTATTTATAGTTATAAGAAGATTAAAACTATTCTTATCATTTATACGATAAAACTGTTGTTTTCATTCTAAACTTTTAGACAAATTCAGCTACACATTTTTTTTCTTTTGTGTTAAGTTATACCAAATAAACATATTGTGAGAGTTTCTTAACCTAACTTAGATGGCCAAACATGACACAAATAAGAACACCAAGATATAGTGGTTCGACCAGTTTGGTCTACATCCACTTTGAGAACATAATAAAGAAATTTTACAAATTACAGAATGAGCAATAAAGAAATTTTACAAATTACAGATAATCAACGAAATTACCAATCTGTAATTTTAAGTATCCACTGATATCGAGAGATCCGCACACAACGTCGCCTCTGTCTAATGAGAACAACCCGTTGCAAAACAACCTAAAATAGTGTGCTACCCGCTTCTGACTGGCGAACCACGCGCAGACCCGCGCCTCTCTCTCACTGCCATCAGAACCAGCCTCCATGGCGAAACCGAACCGCTGCCTGCGCCACAAACTGATCTGCAAAGCAGCTGCTACTATCGGCGATCTTGCACGGACACCCATGCTGAACCCGCGGACACACGCCCACCGATCGATCGTGATCGACTTCCACCGGCTGCCGCTTTCCTTTCAGTCTCGACAACTACCCGATTCCCGATTTTTGCCTCAGACACTTGCAGCTTCCGATTTTCCCAGTCGGCTCCTTTTTGTTGTACCAGTTCAGCGGCAGCCCTACTCTCCCTTGCGGCTGCTTCTCTTTTCTTGGCCAAAAGGAGATCCACGAAACAAAGGCCCTAGAAGATAGGGATAATTACAAGTTTGCCACTATTCAATAATTACAATAATGCCATTGGGTCTTTAAATTTCCAAAAAACCCAATAAAACCTACTTAAATACCTTGTTATTTTCTACAAATCTCTCTCATAACAAGAATATTTAAGTGCCAAGCTAATTCTCCAATCTTCCTATCATCCAGATTTAATATTCAACCCATCTAATAGGTATTTGAACCTATTGGCTGGAAAAACCTTAGTTAACATATCTGACAAATTTTCAACTGTATGAATCTTGACCAATTCAACATCTTTCTGGGTCATAACTTCTCAGATAAAATGAAATTCGACATCGATATGCTTAGACCGTTCGTGATGAGATGGATTCTTCGCAAGAAGAATAGCACTCTGGCTATCACAATGGACGATAGGAATGAACTCCTGCGACAACAACTCACCAACTATTCTTTTCAACCACACTGCCTCTTTCATAGCTTCGCCCACTGAAATATACTCTGACTCAGTAGTAGACAAGGCAACAACTAACTATAGAGCAACCTTCCAACTGACCACATTACCAAACAAACGAAAAATGTGACCTGATAGAAACCTTCTTTTGTCAAGGTCTGCAGCATAATCTGCATCTGTGAAGCCTTCCAACAGTGCTGATTTATCACAATCCCTGCTAAAACACAATGATATACTGGCACTACCTTTCAAATATTGAATCACCCATTTAACTGCATTCCAATGTTCCTTCCCAGGATTTGACATAAACCTACTTATCATACTCATAGCATATCCCAAGTCAGGCCTAATACAAATCATCAAATACATAATACTTCCAACAGCATTACAATATGGAATATTAGCCATCTCTAACCTTTCTTGTTCAGTAACAGGACATTGAGATGAAGAAAGCCTAAAATGAGATGCTAAGGGTGTCGAAACTGCCTTACGACCAGACATATTATATTTCTCAAGCAGTTTATGCACATAACTCTCCTGCAAAATGGTTAACAAACCTTTCTCCTTATCTCTTTTCACATCCATGCCTAGGATTCTTTTTAGTTCACTTAAATCTTTCATCTCAAATTCACTACTCAATCGTTTCTTGAGATCACAGATTTCAGAATAATCCTTAGACACCAGAATCATATTATCTACATACAGAAGTAGATAAGTATATGTACCTTTTTTAGATAGTTTCCAGTGCACCATGCATCATAAGAGCACCTGTGAAACCCCTGCTTCAGAATAAAGGTGTCAAACCTGATATACCATTGTCTCGGCGATTGCTTCAGTCCATAGATGGACTTGTGAAGACGATAAACCATGTCTTCCTTTTCTTTCACCTCATAGCCCTTAGGTTGAGCCATGTAGATCACTTCCTCCAATTCATCATGAAGGAAAGTTGTGGTAACGTCCATCTTTTCAACAAACATATCAAAGTGAACAGCAATAGATAAAATTAATCGAATGGACGAATGCCTCACCACCGAAGAGAAAATCTCATGAAAGTCAACTCCCTCTTTTTTAGTGTAGCCCTTGGCTACCAGTCTAGCCTTATACCTAGGCTTGTTCTCACCTCTTGTACTTGGCTTGATTTTATAAATCCACTTTGACTGAATGAGTTTCTGATTAGGAGGCCTTGGAACCAATTACCATGTCTGATTCTTCTGCAACGAGAACAACTCTACTTCCATAGCATCTTTCCATCGTTCCTTTGAATCAGATACAATAGCCTGCTCAAAAGTAAGAGGCTCTGCTTCAATACTGTCAGTTGCACAAGTAAGAGATGATAGTTGCATCCTTAGACACCAGAACTTTCATCCATGCCTGAACTAGTAACAAATTTCAAAGTAAGAGGCTCTGCTTCAATACTGTCACGTGTAAGCTGATAGTTCTGTAGGTCACTGCCATTTGAGCTTTCTTCACCAAAAGCTCCCTCATCAATCAAAGTTCTCTACAGTTGAGGCTGTCTACCATCAGAACTGGATGACTGATCACTAGAATCACCTAAACTAACTGATGATTGTGCTTTAGAATCAATTCTAACCTCTGCCTCAACCTGATCAACTGTCTGCTGTTTCTGCTGCTCTTTGACACGAAATTGCATCTCTGTTTCATTAAAGGTCACATCTCTGCTGATAATGCATTTATTTCTGCCCTCTTTCAAGCACCAAAGTTTATATCCTTTAACACCCTGAGGATAGCCAATAAACATACATTTCAGTACCCTCTTATTCAACTTCCCTTCCTTAACATGAGCATAAGCTGAACATTCAAACACTCTGAGATGATCCAAGCTTGGAGCTTTTCCTGTCCATATCTCCTGAGGAGTCTTTAGGCCCAAAGCGAAAGACGAACTCCCATTAATAAGATAACAAGCTGTTTGGGCAGCTTCCCTCCAAAATTTCAAGGGTAATGAAGCATTTGTCAAGAGACATCTTGTACGCTCCATAATTGTTCTGTTGAACCTCTCAACTAAACCATTCTGCTGAGGAGTGTACGTAACATTGAAATGCCTCGTAATTACTTCATATTTGCAAAAATTATCAAATTTGTGATTCACAAAATCTAAACCATTGTCTGTCCTCAAAAATTTTATCTTCCTGCCTGCCTGGGTCTCAACTTGCTTTTTCCATTCAAGAAATTTCCCAAAAGCTCCATCCTTCTGTTTTAGTGAATATATCCACATCTTTCTTGAAAAATCATCAATGATTGACATAAAGTATCTCGAACCTCCCATAGAAGATACCTTTGTAGGACCCCACAAATCTGAATGAATACAATCTAAAATCCCTTTAGTAGAATGCTTCCCTTTCCCAAACTTCACTCTGGTAGATTTTCCCATTATGCAATGTTCACAAAATGGGAGTTCAATGTCTTTAACTCCTCCAAGCAAACCTTGTTGTGAAAGAGCTTGTAGACCACTTTTACTCACATGAGCCAATCTATTATGCCATAACATAGATTTATCTGTTTCTTTACCAAATGCAATAGCAGCACTACCTGAAACTGCAGTACCTTCCAACGCATAAAGACCATTCCTTAAGGTCCCCTTCAACTTGACTAAAGAACCCTTGATAACCTTCAGAACTCCATTCTCAGATTTATAAGAGTAACCTGCTCTATCTAATTCGCCCAAAGAAATTAGATTTCGTTTGAGTTCTGGAACATACCTTACATTTATAAGAATTTTGATCATACCATCATGTGTTACAATTTGAACTGACCCAATTCCTTTTACATCACAAGTACCATTATCACCAAGCAGAACTGATCCCCCATCATTTTCCTGAAAGTCAATCAAGAAATCCCGATTAGAAGTCATGTGAAACGTGCACCCTGAATCCATGATCCAAGCATTCTGAATGCCCCTGTTGGACACCATCAAAACCTCTGTTGAATCATACCCATCAAAAATATTTGCTGCACTAGAATCCCCTATATGTTTGCTACTTGATGCTTCCTTGCTCTTATTCAAAGGGCAATTCTTTCTAAAGTATCCTTCTTTATGACATAGGAAACACTTTTTGCTTTTCCCCTTTGATTTCGACCTGGATCTCGACTCTTTTCCTTATCCGTTCTTTTTCTCATTTCTACCTCTGGCCATGAGTAACTCTCCATCCTTACGTTTCTTTTTAATCTCGAGATTTCTCGTTCTCAAGGGATCCAACACTATATCCATGGACAATGAATCCCGTCCATATTTAATAGTTGTCTTAACTTCTCGATATGATTCTGGCAAAGAATTCAGAAGAATAACTGCTTGATTTTCATCCGACATCTTCTCACTGATGTTATTGAGATCCACTATAATCTTCTGTAATTCATCTAAGCCTTTACTTGAGTCCATCTTATATCCAAAGAATTTTTCCTTTATTTGGCAAGGACTTAGTCGAATAAAGACTTTCCAATTTCTTCCACAACTCCGTTGTAGTAGTGGTCTCATCTACTAGCCTAAGCACTTCATCTGATAGATACAGAATTATTATTGAATAGGCCATCTTATCCATATCCCTTTTTTCAGCTTCTGTAATTGTTGGTGGAAGGTTATCTTCGTCTAAGGTTTTGGCTACCTTTTGTTGTACCAGAATAGCCTTAATCTTTTTCCTCTATAACCCGAAATCACATTTTCCATCAAATTTAACAACTTCGAACCGTGTAGACATCGAAGCCATCCATCAAATTAATTCCAACAAAAAAACCTAAACAAAGAATATGTCAACACACACTACCGCACAACCTCTTTGGATCAACTGGAGCTCTGATACCACTTGATAGGGACAACGACCCTCAAACTATCTCCATAATGGTATGATATTGTCCACTTTGGGCATAAACCCTCATGGCTTTGTTTTTTGTTTTACCCCAAAAGGCCTCATACCAATGGAGATAATATTATTTACAATTATATAGAAGATTGAGTTATTGTTATCATTTATCTTCATACAGATACTCGCACACACATTAGTCCCTCATGTTTGCAAAACTTCTAAATGTTCCCTCGCTTAACTTTAAGCTAACGAGATGCTAACCATCCTGGATTGATTTAATGGTAAATAAGAAACAACTCCTTGATAAAGGACTAAGAAGTCATTGGTTCAATCTATGATGACCACCTACATATGATCAAATATCTTACAAGTTTCCTTAATATTAAAAAAATGCTTATTAGACCTATTGACGGAAAACAACTATAAGACCAAAAGTACATATTGTTCTAAAATAATATTTAAAAAAAGATATCGCACTTATTTGTGAGAAATTATTTTAAACGTCAATCTGTTGAACACAATCTATCAAAACGATGGAGAGCTCACAATAAATATGTGTATGTTTGATCATTTTTCTATATTTAAAAAAAGCTTTCATTTTTCTCACGTTTTATGAGATTTAAGAAGGAAAATTTCATAAAATGACCCGAAACCCAAAAACTTTTCTACCAATGACTTCTTCCTAAAAACGTTTCTACCACTGACCTTTTGCCCATGTGAAATTCTAAAATTACCCCCAATTTTTAAAAAGCCTTAGACTGTTTAGTGAACGCACATCTCTACGAATACTTTACAACAATAGAATCTCCCTCCATTTCGTTCATTTCCTGATCGTTGAGAGAATACTAACCGATCAGATAGAGAATACTAAGCGAGCGTTTAGAGAATATTGAGCGAGCGTTTAGATATTACTAAGCGATCGGACAGAGATTACTAAGCTAGCGTTTAGAGAATATTGAGCGAGCATTTAGATATTACTAAATGATCGGACAGAGATTACTAAGCGATCGTTTAGCTAACTATTATGTAATCGTTTAGACATTTGTTATGCGATCGTTTAGTTAACTGTTACGCAATCGTTTAGATATCCGTTGCGATCGTTTGGCTAACTGTTATGCGATCGTTTAGATATCTGTTTATGCGATCATTTAGTTTTTGTTATACAATCGTTTAGTTTTTGTTACGCGATCATTTAGATATCTGTTATGCGATCATTTAGTTTTTGTTATGCGATCGCTTACTTTTTGTTATACGATCATTTAGGTTTTGTTAAGCGATCATTTAGATTTTGATATGCAATCGTTTGGCTAACTGTTACACAATCATTTAGATATATATTTATGCGATCGTTTAGTTTTTGTTATGCGATCGTTTAGTTTTTATTACATGATCGTTTAGATATCTGTTATGCGATCGTTTAATTTTTGTTATGCAGTCGTTTAGTTTTTGTTATATGATTGTTTAAGTTTTGTTATGCGATCGTTTAGATTTTGTAATGCATCGTTTGGCTAACTATTATGTGAACGTTTAGATATATGTTTATGCGATCGTTTAGTTTTTGTTACGCGATCGTTTAGATATCTGTTATGCGATTTAGTTTTTGTTATGCGATCGTTTAGTTTTTGTTATGCATTCGTTTAGATAAATTTGTGCTAAATTTGTAGAATATAATTGGTGTTGTACATTTAACTAAGAAAATAAATAACTAAGCGATCATTTAGATAAATTTGTGCTAAATTTGTACAGTATAATTGGTGTTGTACATTTAACTAAGCAAATAAATAGCTAAGTGATCGTACAGAAAAAACCAAGCGATCGCCCAAGAAAATTACATATTGTTTAGTCTAGATGGGTCAGTGCTAGGTGTTATCAATGTTTGTCTACACATTTTTTTGTTATATCCTCTCTGACCACATCGTGTATACCTATGTATTTGTCGTGGCTCATCTCTAATTGAAGATATCATAACGATTTGACATCGACCTACACTTGCTACCTTTTGTAGTGGTAGAATTGGTTCAAAATCTCCAACATGTGGTCTTCAAACCCATCCTTATATGTGTCCGATTGGGAAGATTGGTTCGGCGTAAGTAGCAAGCACACACTCAACTGCAAACCATTTTGCACATAATGTTTGAGCATTAATGTTTCTCAGGGTTGTTACAGATATTGCATGGGAGCATGGGATCTCGAGGCAATTAAACTCCATACACGTACATGTCCGTGAACGAAGATCAACCAACCCCCCTCCCCCCCAAATATCCATCGTCCACATTAATTATATGCATATCCACTGGGGAAACATGATATATTCTAGACATAAATTCCGATTCCTTAAGAATACTTATTGCGTAAGCAGTTATAATATTTATGCATGCCATTGCATGTGTACATCGAATATAGAACCAACCTTGTAGTCACTCGCGGATATGCTCTAATAGCTTTGTGATTGGTAGTTCTCGTACATCTTTTAACACTCCATTAAGACATTCTACTATATTTGTCGTCATCAAGTCATACCTACAATGGACTTGATAAACCCTTGCCCACCGTTGTAATCCAACCTCCTCAAGATAGGCCATCACACCAGGATATTGATGGAGCTTAGTCCAATACATTTGAAAGTCAGACATTCTATAAGCTTTCGCCTCTAGGTGAAGTGTGGGATTATGTCTTTATTCTTGAATTTGTCAACCAATTTTTTTTTAATATGGTATATACATAGGGCATGAAATGTATCAGGGAATATACTTGCAATAGCCTTTGCTATTGAGATGTGACGATCTGATATAATCATTAAATTGGGAACATCTCCTATTGAAGCCTTCAAATGAGTCATGGACCAAGTCCATGATGCATCGTTCTCACCATCTACAATACTTAAGGCGATAGGATATATGTTGTTATTGCCATCGATACACATTGCTATTAACAATATACCTTTGTATTTCTCGTGCAAATGGGTCTCACAACAACTATTACTGGGCAGATGCTGTTTAGAAAACCTCTGATACATGAACCAATTGCCATGAAGACGTACTTAAAGTATTGTCTGTCCTCTACTTCAACTTCAAATATCGTACCTGGATTTGCAAGCTTAAGTGCCTCACCATATGCCCTAACAATAGCATATGATCCTTCTGGCGACCTCTAGCGCGATAAACCCGCCCATAACTTATGTTCACTCCATAATCTTGTCGGACGTCCTCAATAATATCCTTTGGTGGTAGGTTCAACTAACTTATTCGTATTTGAACTTGATTAAGTGTCCAATAACCAAACTTTTTGCTTGTCGATGATTATCAGTTCTCATTTCAAGATAACATGTATGTTCACTAGGATATTTCATCACTTTGAAGGAATCACTTTCTTTCATCTTTTTGCACAGACCCTCCACGCATTCCTCCACTGAACACCAGATAGTTGGCAAGCTCTTTGTTGAATTTTTTACATGGTAGTCAAAGTTCTTTCTTATTATAAGCATTGATAATTTAACTGACAAATCATATTTCGAAAAGAAAATTTGACCGACCTTTATATCCTCGTCATTCAAACAGTCGTGAGGTATTGTGATGAGATCATCATACGATGGGTCCTTTGATGGTCTGGGTATATCAACAAATGGTTCGGTTGGAACAGTGGAATACATTAGAACTAAAGGCACCACAACTAGTGGAACGAGAGCAGGTGGGGTTGAAACATGGATGTTAGGTGTTGGAGAAGTTTGTAGTCCTGAAGATTGTCTATATCCATTATCAAATTGTGAAGTACATTTGAGTTCACTGTTCTGACCAAACCAAGCTTCACTTCGGTTATCCCCCAAGTTATATGGCTCAATATGATCATCAAGTAAAGACATGGTATGAATATTGCGTGTCGGAATAGTTGCAAACCCAAAATTTTGACTAGTTGAAATGGATTGATCGGTTATATTGCAATTCTGGTACATATTATCCGTGTGTACTTCATGACTTTCCCAAGGTGTAACTGATACAAATAACGGCATCTGGGATACATCACTGCATTCTAAAAAAAAGCTAAGATCTTCATTGTCAACTATGTCAATTGGGGGAGCCGGGACCAATAGATTGTAGCAACATTTGATGTGTATATCAAACATATCCGAATTGATATTCAGTCATTGGTGCATCATACTCACTAATTCACTGATTATTATATCATTTCTGACTTTCAGACCTTTCATATGAGCACCAATATAATTTCTTCCGAACTCATCTCAATCCCCACTAAATCGTACAAAGATGCGAAGTAGCGTCATTGATCTACAATGGGATAAACAAATCATTGATAAGTGAACAATCGTTTATACATTACTATGCGATTGTTTATAAATATTTACACATTACCATGCGATCGTTTACTATGCGATCGTATATAAATTACTACACGATTGTTCATAATTTACTATACGATCGTGTAGTAATTTATACATAATCGTTTATAATTTACTTACGATCGTGTAGTAATTTATACACGATCGTTTATAATTTACTATACGATCGTATTGTAATTTATGAACGATTGTGTAGTAATTTATACACGATCGCATAGTAAACGATTGCACAGTAATGTATAAATGATCGCATAGTAATGTATAAACGATTGCATAGTAATTTATACACGATCGCATAGTAATGTGTAAACATTTATAAACGATTGTATTATAATTTAATGTTAAACGACACTTATTATGAAATCAATATGGGACAAGAAATCGTACATTAAATGAAGGGCTGAAGAAATCGTTGAAGGAAGAAGAAATGTGGATTGAATCTAACGATAAAAGCGATCAACGAAGATGTTGAGCTGAAACTCTGAGAGAAAGCTACGAGAGAACAATGAGAGAATTTCGTGAGGAGTTTGACAAAAAGTGAATATTTCATTCTCTTCAATGTTATTGGAAGAATATTAGTTGGGAATAAATGTTTTAGCGGAATATTGGTGATGTATTGAATGCACATTTAATGAAGGGCTGAAGAAATCATTGAAGGAAGAAGAAATGTGGTACGTCTGAATGCTTTTTAAAAACTGAGGGTAATTTTAGAATTCCATATGGGCAAAAGGTCTGACATAAAAAAATATTTAAGAAGAAGTCATTGATAGAAAAGGTTTTGGATTTTTGGTCATTTTGTAAAATTTTCCATTTAATAATGCATATATGTTGCTTCAAATAATAATAATGATGGTGTATATGTCAAGGTGAAGGAAATTCTGCAACCTCCAAGTCCTCACTTTCGCATTAACTCTAGCGGAGAAGAAGCGATGGCCATGGGAGACCAACTATGGCTACTGTATCAGTTCGTCAACAACTAACGAAATCGATCGCACTCTCTGTAGCCACCCTCGCCTTAACCATTCTCTTAGTTCTGTTTCATTCCCCTCACCCATCTTCTTCAACAATCCCAGATCCCATGGCGGCTCGAAGCTTCATCCTCTGGCTTCATGGATTAGGAGATTCGGGTCCTGCCAACGAGCCAATTAAGAATCTCTTCACTTCCCCTGAGTTCAAGCGCACTTCCTGGTCTTTTCCCTCTGCTCCTAAGAACCCTGTCACGTGTAATTGTAAGTTTTTATGATTTCATTTTTAGGGTTTTCCCTCTGGCTGTTAATGACCGTGTTACGGAATCATATTATATCTAACTCAGATGAAATTACTTGTGTCGGCTTAATTTAATCAGTATGTTTTTTGGTTAATGCTTGAATTGTCTTTCCATATTCAGGAAATGTAGTTTTTTATGGGTTTGATTTCCTTGTGTTAACTGGCCCTATCTCTTGTTCGAATTAAAGAACTCATATGCTACGTGTGTTGAATTTGAATTGATGAACTTGAATATCCCGGTTGGTATTGAACTGATGAAGACAGAACTTGTGCCTGTTGGTATTAAATGCTTTAGAATGGTATTAGACAAAAGTGTGATGCCTGAAACTTGGTGGTGCAACTGGCAAGTGAGTTGATTACCATTTTTCAGTGCAAATAAAGTCCCACATTGGTTAGGGAAAGTGAGGACAATTATCTCCATTCAAAAAATAAAGCCATAATGGCTTATGTACAACGTGGATGATATCATATCATTGTGGAAATATGTGGAGGGTTCTACTGTTTTAACAACTACTACCATCTATTGGAGTAAATTTTACCGCGAGAGATGATTTTATGTCAGTTCTTCTCTAATGAATGGCTTGGAAAGCCTAGGGTGATGATAACCTGAAAACTAAAAGGGAAAGGGGCGACAAAGAACAGAATGCATATATTTCCATTCATTCTCATGTGCAAAGCCAAGAATATGATAAGTCTATGATTGCAACCCCTAATGCCACTTGTTGTCTTCAGCATCATCTTCCCTTTTAAAAAAAGTGTTTTAATCTTCTTATTCTTCAATCTGCTTATTTCTTTCCACTTGCAGATGGTGCTGTAATGCCTTCATGGTTTGACATTCATGAGATTCCAGTATCTGCTGTAAGTTAAGGCTTTAAACCAGCTTTATATACTTTTCTTCTCTTAGAAAGGTTCTCCCATTTGAAGAATTTTTCTTTTGTAGCATAGGTTAATTATTATTTTTGAACATTTTCAATTGTTAAAAAGGGGCTAATTCCTCTAAGAAGATGCATCCTCCATTTAAAGCTTCTGGAGATTTACTCTAATTCTATCGACAAAGGATTATTGTCGACTGCTTTTGAAGGGGATAAGCAAAAAGAATCTGAAGAATCACCAAGAGGGGAATGCTAACTGTTTCCTTTTCAGTTTTTTTAAGGTTTTATAGCATTTTTCTTTAAAATTTTCTTTCTTTCATGAATCAGGACACTCCAAAGGCTGAAAGCTCAGTACTTGAAGCAGTACAAAGTGTACATGCAAAGATAGACAAAGTGGTAGATGGTGGCATAAGTCCAAATAACATATTTGTGTGTGGATTCAGTCAAGGAGGTTTTAGTCTTTCTCCTCCCATCTATATTTTCTTTAGATGTGCATATAAAGCCCTTGTATGATAGTTCCTTCTTATTGCTGTTAATTCCATGCAGGTGCCTTAACATTAGCCAGTGTTCTGCTATATCCAAAAACTCTAGGGGGAGGTGCTGTATTTAGTGGATGGGTTCCTTTCAACTCAACCATTATCGACCGAATACATCCAGATGCAAAACGGGTACCTCACTCTTTCTGTGACCATGTGATCATATTTTGAAAGGGGGGCCAAAAGAATATAGTTTCTTTTTTTTTAGTACAACGATTGTGGGATTGGGGGATCGAACTTCCCACCTCCAGGATGGAAGGTTATTACTAATTACCGCTTAGATAAGCTCACTTTGGCAAAAGAATATAGTTTCTTGAGCATCCTTCAAATTGTTATATGAGCCTGTTCTCTCAAGACTTTGCTCACTACTGATGCTTTATTGGATTATGGTGTTTATCTTCATGGTTTACATTTTGCATCGATAAAGTTCCTTGGTGATCACTTTTGTGGATTTAAAACCTGCAGTTCAACTGAATTCCATACGACTGTGAAGCAGTAAAGGGATATCTTTTTATCAGAACATTTATATCACTTTAACTACATTGTCAGATCAAAACAGCTTTACCAATGGACCAATTGATTCCACATTCATCAACACATCCCTTTGTTACAGCTTTGTTGAAAAGATAGAATTATAATGTGTATTTATGGTGGAGGGTGCTTATCATTTTATTTACTTTTGCTGTAGAAGTGTGAATGCCATTCAATTTCTTAGATCTGAATATTTATCTGTGCACTGCAGACACCAATTTTATGGTCTCATGGAATTGACGACAGAACCGTATTGTTCGAAGCTGGGCAAGCCGGGCTGCCGTTCCTTGAAAAGGCAGGACTAAGCTGTGAATTTAAGGTAATTTGCTCAACTTCCTCTTCTACAAATCATACCGAAAATTTGATTGGAAATCTAAAATGTTTATTCATCTGATTCTGAAGGCTTATCCCGGTCTTGGCCATTCGATAAGCATGGAGGAGCTCAAACACCTTGAATCATGGATCAAGAACCGTCTGCAAAGCTCTTCCTGATGAACCCTTTTGCTGGATCACATTCATCATTTCCTGATGTGGGAAGATCTTTATTATTATTTGACTTCGACAAATTATTGAACTCTAGTTATACTAATAAATATCATTTTCTTGAACAACTTTTACACGCAGTCTTATAAGAAATTTGTTTGGAAAAGCTTCAAGTAGAGTTGTGTCCAATATTTTGAACCAATGAAGTTGACTCAGAAGGAAGCAAAGAATGATGATTATTCCACATAAGCATACGTGTTTAGATCATTAATACGTGGATTACACAAATTATCCCAAAAAAAGAACATCAATGACGTATTCTTCTCTCTCAAGTAGTGAGAAATTCAAACTTTCTCGAGGTCGAGGCTGAGATTGAGAAGTACATTATTATACATTTTCTTTTCCTATCCAAAACCAAAGTAACACTTCTGGAAGAACCCAAATTATTTTAATAAAAGAAAAAAAAAATATTGACTTGTATCCCTAAACTTTTGAGGTTTATTAATTTAAAATTTGAAATTTTATAATTATATTAATTTATATCTTCCATTACTTTCTATTTGAAAAAATTTCATGTTCAACTTATATTTGTAACAATTAAATATATAAACTTTTATAAATAAATCAATTTAGAATTATTAGACAAAATTTCTCTTGAAAAACATTCATTCATTTACTATAGTCATCCAATTTTTAAATCCTATACTTAAAGAAATTTATACACATTTCAGATTTAATGTATGAATGATTTTCATAATGGGCAACGAAATTGGGAGAAAAATGTAAATTATTGCATTTACGACAATTAATTTTATGATATTTGTCATTACTCATTAATAAAAATATTGTGGTAAAAGAAAAAAAATGTAAGCGTGCCATTGTAGGAATGAAATAAGGTTTTATATATGGCATACATCATATGTCAATGGCTTTCATTTTCAGAAATATCGTCAAATTCTTTTTTTTTATTTCACTAATAAAAAAAAATTAGCTAGCTGACGAAGTTTACATTTAAAAGAAATGCTTAGAAGTGTTCTTTCGGCATAACCCAGATGATTTTTTTCCTTAAAAGAAATTAAAGTAAAGTTGAAAAAAAAATGGAATGTGGCTAGCTAAGACTGAGTCGAAGCCGAGTCATAAACGGCATCGTTTGGTCAAGTTGAGGTGTGGTTGACTTAGACTTTTTCAGTGTAATAGCTCTGAAATATACTTGACTATATACGAACTAATTACACGGAAATAGAGGTGTTAAAAAGAGATCTGATGGACTGATCGTGGGGGGTCCCACTCTGCCTCTTCCGAATTAATCACAACCGTACGATTAGAAAAAGAAAGTTATCAATCAGTGGCATTGTAGTATAGGAATCGTGTTATGCGTCGCACGTGAATATTACCCGTACACTGTGGACACACGTCATCAACTCCAATGCCTTCTCTCCGGAGTAGAAAATAAAAACCTCAAAAACTCTTAACACCGCTTTCCCATCGCCAAAACCCTTATTTCTCTCTTCTTATTCCACCATGAAGAAGCTTTGCCGGAAAAGCACCGTACATCCTTCGCCGCCGATCATTTCCGACTTCCTCTCCTTCTTGCCCGCCGCTATATTCGCGCTCACCGTCGCTCTCTCCGCCGACGATAAAGAAGTCCTCGCCTATCTCATCTCTTGTTCCAACACCACCGCTTCTCTCTCCAACTTATCCGGCAGCCGCAAGAATGCTCGGAAAATCGCCGCTGGGAAGGTCGGTGTCGATCACGCCCCAATCTTTGACTGCGATTGTTTCATGTGCTATCGACGATACTGGGCGAGATGGGATTCTTCCCCCAATCGACAACTTATCCATGAAATAATCGATGCTTATGAAGATGGATTAACGAAATCGAAGGCCACAACAAGCACGCAGAGGAATTGCAAGAAAGAAAGACGAAAGAAGAACAACGAATCGGCTAGCGGTGAGTCAAGCTTGGGGAAAGGCAAGACAAACGAGGTATTATCGGATTCTGTGCAGCAGGATACCGGTCGGCAGAGGAATGAAAAAGAGGAGGAGGAGGAAAAAGAAGAAGGAGCAGAAAGAGGATCGGTGAGAAGATTCGTGAGTTTTGTAGGTGAGAAAATTTGGGGTGCTTGGGGTTAATGAAATTAAAGAATCGCAAAGGTAGCTTTCTTCTTCTTCTTCTTCTTCTTCTTCATCATCTTCTTTTTCTAATCATCTAAGAAGATGAGAAAAATAGGGCTCTGTTTTGGATTCTCTGTTTTGGATTTTGTTTGCTCTGTTCTCTGTAAATTATTTCCCTTATGTAAAAATGAATGATTACAACATGGTCTCCTATATAAATTCCACTCAAGAAATCTTCTGGATGTTCTTGCTGAAATTTGGTCATAGTTTGTTTGATTATAATGGAAGTAGTAGAATTTCATTCCACTTGTGTGAGAGTGACTTCTTAATAACGGAATTCATTATCGTGAAATATGGAGCTTGCTATGTCAAGTTTTTTCCGGTCTGTGTCTTTTATCAGAATTGGAGTTTTTATTTTTCTGGAATCTTTCAAACAATTATGATATTGAATTTCCTTCAAAACTGGAACACAATGTGATTAAAGCCAAGGTATGACCCACCAATGTTTCTTAATACATATATATGGAAAGAATATGGAATGCAAGAGAGTTGCAAGACGTGCATGCATGGCCTTTGCATATTAAATTGACATCCAATTGGTAATTTTTTTGGGGACTTTTTTGGATAGTTGGATTTGGAAAGGTTCTTGGTGGCTGTCCATCACCAAACAACAAAGTAATTCCCCCACTCTCAAATGGAGAATGAGGTGGGGGTAGGAACTAAATTAATTTTGGTATTTGGTAGGTCCCAATCCAAAAATTATTCAAGGAGACTATCATAATGTGTTTATTCGAATTTCTTTTTCTTATGTAAACTTTCAATCTGATTGTAATGACACATATAGTATATCTTTAATTTCTTTGGGATTATCTCTAAGTGAAAAAGTATCTTTTCCATTTTAGATTAGATTTTACATTGACATTTGGGTATGTTTCAATTTTATATTTTGATTAATTTTATTTAATGGTCTTTGTAGTATTAATGAGTAGTCGTTGTGAAATTTAAAATATTGTTTGATATGACTTGACAAGAATTGATAAGTGTTAATACGAAGACTATTATGATTAATAACTTGGAGGTTAATAAATAAGAAAGTATGAAGAAATTGAATTAGATGGAGTAGTGATTTTTAGAGGTGTACGTGGATTTGATGAAATTGAGAAGACTTTTTGGATCACTTCGGAGTTGGTTGGGTTAGCTATCCGAAAGATACAAATTTAGTCCTCAATCCAACTCTTATAATTTGGGTGGGTTGGTTGGATTGTCAAGTCATTTTTTTTTATAATTGATTTAAAATACTTAAATTTATTATCTACAACACATAGCTAATACTTAAAACCTCAAAAAACTCAAATGTAAAATACCATACATTCATGATATCTATTACAAACTTTAAATAAAATAAACATTGTAATAATCTTATTAAAAGCTCACAAATTCATCAATTCATAGTGAGTGATATTAAACAAAGAAATATATATATTGGATTGGGTTAGGTCAATTCAAAAATAATAATAATAATAATCTCTTAAGACTCATTCAACCCGATTAAAATAAAAAAGAATTAATCAAATACAATCCGTTAGCAAAATCGACTCAACTCAACTATTACAATTTAGGTTGGGTAATCCATATTGGTCGAATGATTGGGGTTATCCAGCCACTCCTAGCAAATTTAATACTTTGGTATGTTTATTTAAATCATCTTTGAAGGGTCAAAATTTCATGTATGTAAATAGTAGGTGGTATTTTTTTCCTTTAAAATGAAGGTTTTTAACTCTCTATGTAAAGAAGAATATGGTTTTGAAAAGGAAAGCTAAGAAGAAAAGAAAGTAGATATGATTGATCCACCTCAGTGTACACTTAGCTCTTGTTATTAAATATTTATTCTTTCTTAGAAATTGACAAAAGAGTCCCATAAAATTGTTTCAAAAGTTTGAGATAAAAAAAAAAAAAAAAAAAAAGAAAGAAAGTGAATAAATCATAAAAATGGTTATTTTTAATGCATTAAAAAGTGTGTAAAGAAGAGGGAAAAGAAATGGATGATGGGCATGTATTGCAATTCATGAAAGTTGTAAGCTAAAAGAGAAGCCAAAAAGTTGAAAAAATAAAGTTGGCATTGAGCACCTAAAAATCTTTTTTTAAAAATTATAAGAGGGGCCACATGGTAATTTACAGACCTTAAATCTTTAATTAGCCATGCTAATTTGTAGTTTAACTTTAACTCTCTCTATATGTTCCCTTTTAAAGTCTCTATTATAAAGCTTAATTAGTGTCATAAAGTATCCGTGATTTAGTGCCTCTCTTTTTCCCCAAAGGCATTGGAAAATTTTACAATTATAGTGGATGATTAGTGTACCCTTCACTTCACTTGAGTTTTAAAAAGTTGCCAACTTTATGTCCTCTCACAATACTTAACTTGAGGTTTATTTTGTTACAACCAAATGTGTGTATATGTACATATGTTTTCGACGTCGCGATAAAATATATAGTCAAGCTCAACTTTCTCTTGTTGATTGATGTCAAATATTGGTAAGGATAATGATTAGGTTACATTTATCTCCATATAACCCTTCATTTATTATTTAGTGAAAATAACAATAATACGTTTTTTTAAAAGTCAAATCTTCTTGCTATATGTTAAGCTTTTCACTCGGTAATTGATGAACTGTATAAAGATAGGTACAACTCAACCATCACTCAAATTTTTTTCTATTAGTAATGATTAAATTAACTTGACTAATGTCAAATTACAAGACAAATCTTGTTTAACCGACTTGCTCCTATTTTCTCATCATTGTTGGATTCAACCATTGTAATAAGGTTGAATTATATATAGATAGATAGATAATAGATAGATAGATAGATATATAATTGTTCGCACGAGATTTCAAGAGAAATTTATTTGTTGGAATTTGAACTTGAGTTGGTGTTGATCTTGAGATTGATTTGATGCGATGTGGTTCGATCTTTAGTACTTGATCCTCTGATTCTCTCTCAGTTGAATGTGTACGCTTAATGTTTAGAAGCGAGGCGTGTGGATGTTCTTAAAGTTGGAGTCTTTGAAGAATGCTTATATCTTCAAAGGACTTCAGTCTTCAGAATGTTTGTATCTCCAAAGGACTTCAGTCTTCAAGCGTTGTCAACTTCAAAAGTCAAGGAGTCTTCAGATTGTAGGGAATTCCCTATAAGCTCTCTGGAATATAGAATTGTTGATCCCCACAGGCCACAAATGAGGAGAACTCCTTTGTTCTCTACTGGACTTCGTGGGATTGGGCTTGGTTAGTCTATGGGCCTGACTCTTGGGCCCGACTAATTGGATTTGGGTCTTATTTGATATTTTGGTCCAATTAAGTCTATTTTTGGGCTAAATTGGACTTTTAGCCCAAATAATAATATCAAATTGGACCGAAATAATTTTATTCAATCCAACGGTTATGAAGGAAACATGCGGCATCATCGGACTTCGCCAATTTATGTCTTCAACTTCAATTTGGGACAAATTTCAACTTCTAATTAGTCTCGAATTCAATTATTTGGAATTTCTTCATTAATTTAGTAAATGATATGACAATCTGCGATCAGTCCAAAATTTATCATTCAACAATAATATGTTTCTTTGGTTTTAAAATATAGTTATTTTTTCCTTTAAAGTTACAGTATCACTCTTGATTTTTCATAAACGTTTCAGAACTATAATTGAAGTAGAAATAGTTTAAATTCTATATGAAAATTGAATCTAAGTGGCTTGAAACAGAAACTTCGATAGATATACTATTCTAAGTCATCGCTACATCGTTTCAAGTCTCCTTTTGAGAAAGGTCAAAAGTAATGTACCTTTTGAAAGATTAAATATATTTTTTTAAAAGCAAGAATATGTTCATAAATATATAAAAGGACAACTTATTTGAAAATTACAAAAAGATTTGTGCCCTATCTCGAGGTTAGGGTAATTATAAGGTAAAATTATAGAGACCCAAAGCTGAGCATGTGATGTAACAAAGGTTTAACCTTTTAACTTTTTTCAACTTTAATCATATAAAAAAGAACATGGGTAAATTAATTAACAGCTATTCATGCTTAGCTATCTCACTTTTCCATGCTTTATTTTAGTTTATTTTTTGAAAAGAAATAAATATATGATACCTATGTATGCATTTTTATATTCCACACCTAACTATTTGGATATATTAGCCTTCACTTGTGTAACGCATGCCTCCCAAGTCATATTCGATCACTCCAACTTCTAAATTATGTTATTTTTTTCCTACTAAAATCTTTCTTCTTCATTGTCCCATTGTCCCTTTTTTTTTTTTATATAGTTTTCATTTGATTAAGTTTAAAATAAGATATTTTATAGCTTTAGCTTTGATTTTTTTTTCTTCATTTGCAAAATAATCATATTAAACTTTAGGGTGAAAATCAATTTGTACTCCCTAAATTTTTTAGATTATATTTAAACCCTAAACTAAAAATTGTATTAATTTAAACCTTAAATTTTAGGGGTTGTATCAATTTAAAAACTCTTTGGGAACTGCATCAATTTAAACCTTTAATTATATCAATTTAAATCATGAACTTTCAGTGTGTCAATTTAAATCCAGAAATTTCATAAATATATTAATGAACCCTGAGCATTCATAAGTGTATCCAGATAAAATGTAATGGGGGCCGGGGTTTAAGTTGATACAATTATGAAGGGTTTAGGGTTTAAATTAATATATTTATAAAAGTTCAGGATTTAAATTAATACAATTGTTAGTTTAGAGTTTAAATTGATATAATACCCAAACTTTAGGGGTATAAATTGATATTTGTCCTAAACTTTATTATGTGTGATTATTTTACCTTTCTAAGCTTTTTCCCTTTCTTTTTCTTTTCTATTTTTGAATGTTTCAAAATTTATTGGCTACTCGCCACATTTCTGTATTCTATAATTGATGACACTAGGATGTACATCGAAATTTTTTTAATATTGCATGAGTACCATAATTCTATTGTTTATAGTATAAATTTATTTTTATAAATAACATTGGTGGGTCTTACAATAATGTGAGTGGATCTATCTATTTTTAAAAATATGTTGATGTGATACACAAGAAAAAAATAAAGAGGTCTATACTATCGTAATAGTAACGAAAAAATCTTAGCTAAACTTATTGTTTTATATCTAGCTTATCTTTATTCACTTGCATACTTTCATCAAAAGTGAGGTGTATGTACGTCCTTAATTAATTATATATAATTATAGCGTCATGCCACATCGATTAGGTCAACTCAATCAATTACATATGTAAAAAAGAGGAAAACAAACAAACAAACACAAATAACCTTAATATAATGTAGTGAAGATAAAATAAATATTCTAATTGTATACTCTCTTTAATTAAAAATAACAATAATAATGTACTATTGTCTTAAGTTTTATAATGGCCAAATTTTATATTCTCTTCTTACTAGACACTATTTATTTGTTAACTATATGATAGATGATATTCAAAATACTTATTCATCAAATACATGTCCCAAGGAAACGAATAAAGAAAAGTAGGCTTAAGAATTTTATTTTTTTTTAAAAAAAAAAAAAAATCATTCTATCTTAATTATCAAAGATTATATGCCCTTCTTCAAAGAAAATAAAAGAAGAAAAACTTAATTGGTAACCCATTAATTCTAAGAAAAGAAAGTGTCTTTGCCTTTATTCTCTCTCCTTTTTTCTG
Organism: Benincasa hispida; assembly: GCF_027475165.1. Classification (NCBI taxonomy): domain Eukaryota; kingdom Viridiplantae; phylum Streptophyta; class Magnoliopsida; order Cucurbitales; family Cucurbitaceae; genus Benincasa; species Benincasa hispida. Next base: position 14,140,352 of record NC_143480.1, on the reverse strand, counting down.
TTTAATAAATTCTCTATATTGTGCAAGCTTTATTCCCCCTTTCCCCTTAATTTGGTACTTATATGAATTAAGAAATAAATATGTGTACTTTTTAATTATTAAAATGTAGTTAAAACAAGGAAACAAAATACTATGTTTAAATCCTTAAATTAGTCATACACACCTACCCAATTGTGGTTATTAATGTATTAAACCGTTAAAGCTAGGTCTAAATTCACATCAATTAAAAATTTCAAAACTTGCTAAAAATACAAAGGAGTCGTTCAAATTCTGTACCCTTTAAATATCAATTTTTTAAATAAATTATGCAATAACTTCCTATTTAGTTTCTTGGGTTGTTATTCATTAAATGAATCATTAAACATTTAAGTGTGTTGTTTTTCTTTTTAGTCCAAGTTTAATTACAAGTTTAGGGATCTGTTGTCCGATTTAAAATTTGTGTTTATTTAGTCCTTGAATATTAAAAGTATCTGATTATCGCTAAATTTTTAATTGTGTGTTCAATAGATTTTTAATATATTAAAAAATAAAATTAATTAATATATTAGATATGAAATTGAATTTTAAGATTTGTGAATCTGGAGTATATATAAAAAGGGTAAAGTGAAGGATTTAGTTATTATTTGCAACTATTCAATGTATCTGTTAGATTTAGTGGTTACTAGCCAGATACACCTATTCAACATATTTGTAATTACTACTTAATTAAGATGTATCCACAATATAATATTAGCGATAAAAACCTCATGTAAAGAATGTTTATCCCACGTGATCAATATTCATGTAAGTAGGGATTATCAAACTCATACATTGAAGTCTAAAATTGCACCACCTTTCTCCACTTCAGAAGTAATGTTTACTATTTTCATTTATTTTTTCAATTTTGATAGCAATATTTACCATTTTATTTTGGCAGAAATGTTTGTTTGTTTGTTTTTTTTTTTTAAAAAAAAACAAAACTAACCAAATCGTGAGTTTTTCATGCGAAAAAATCGTCTCTAAAAAGAGCATGCTCATGAACAAAGGTAAATTATTCTTATTTCATTTATATCAAGATGATGGTTTTTTTTTTTTTTTTCAATTTTGATAGCAATATTTGTCATTTTATTGGGCAACAATGTTTGACTTTTTTATTTTTTGAAATTAACCAAGATTGGTGAGTTTTTTTTTTGCCACATAAAACGTCTTAAAAAAGAGCATGCTTATGAACAAAAATAAGTTATTCTTATTCCGTTTTTATAAGATGAGGGTTGTTTTTTCAATTTTGATAGTAATATTTGTTTTTTTTTTCTCTCTCAGCATGGGCGCAATCTTGGTTTGTTATACCCGATTTTTACCATTCTATTTTTTTTCTTAATTGCAATATATTTAGGTTAAAAAATTCCTTTCAATAAATTTCATTTAATTTAATAGATTACATAATTTTCACCAAATTTGTTTTACCCCATTATTATTATTTTTAGATTACTTTATCAAATTGCAATTATATTTAAATATGAAATGCACTTCTAAAAAAATTACTTTTAGTAAAGTTTTGATTTTTTTTACTTTAATATTTATTGAGTTATTTGGGTAGGTAATATGAAATAAACTGGTAGTCAATGATTTTTAATAGAAAAAAAATATAAAAAAATATGAATCTTTTAGATTTAGTTTCTACCTATTTATCAAGTATGAAATGATTTTAAAAGTTTGTAAAACTTAGAAGATAGCATGAATGAAACAAATCAATGAGTGGACAATAAAAGAGGTGAGAGTAAAATAAAATATTATTATATCACAATATTTAGGTCTACATATAAATTAGTTTTTAATTATTCATTTTTCATGTGTTAAAATGAATTAAAATAATTTAACTATTAATAATAAATTAACAAGTGCAGATGTTTACTTTAACACTTCTATTTTAATGTAATTATTAAGGATTAATATAAAAGGATGGACATATATAATCCTTTAATTAATCAAGGTTTATGGGTTTATCAGAATTTCTTAATGTGTCCTATTTTAAAGATTCTATTAAAAGTTTATATGAACGTATAAAATAGAGGTCTAACTATAAGTTGAGTTGGGGTCTCTGGATCTTGATATGTTGGTGCTTTTTAATCGTAGGCATCTTACCAGGAAGTTGGTCCAGTTTGCGAAGTCTCTCATCGCCTTCCTTCAAGTCTAAGTGAGTGAATATCAATCTCTTCTAGCTCTTCGAACTCATACTCCTCCGATTGTCCATTGCATACACGAAGGGACCTTCCACAATGAGTGTACTGACTTTCATACAGGTGTTGCATGGTTGTCGTTAGCTTGTGTCGTGAGATGTTTGGTCAAGTCCTATAACGAGCGAAACCCTTGTTTTTTGTTGCTAAGACATGCACTTAAGAGAAAGTCTTTGCAACCAAAGTTCGCTGAGGAGCTGAGTGACGTGCCAGCGCGACGAATTGAGTACCAACACTCGCTTCCTGTCTTGTTCTCTGCTGCAAACTAGGATGGCTTGCAGCGGATCAGCTCGCCTTCTTGTTATCTAAAATTCGGTCGAATCGGGCGTGTCTTCCTCTTCTATCGGCCATAATAAAATAGATAGGCAAAGCTGCCAATAAATAGTTGTCTAGAGATCTGTTGCCAATTCCGATAGAAGGAAAGGAGTAAGGTTTTGGTTTTATCCAATATATTCTTATTCATAAATTTTGATACGTGTAAAATCAAACCTAAATATTTAAAATAATCTATAAATTAAAAGCACATGTCTATTCAAATCATTCAAAATGTAATAAAAACTCAGATTTTTAATTTAATTTCTACATCTCTTCTGCAATGTACCTAATATCAAAATTATCTAATTTGTATTTTATACTAATTTATTTTAAAAAATAGAAACAATCAATTCCACCTGTGATGAAAACAATTGTATGTAAATATATTCATATACAACAATTTTAAACATTCAAATTCACATGCAATGATATTTTTGAAAGAGTAGGCACCAACTGAAAGTGCACGAACACTTACATAGTTTTTATAGTTTGGACCAACACAAGTCTAATAATTCAAGGTTAAATTTGTAATTTGTCCAAAATTGAAGTAATCATAATAAATGTAAGGAGACATTTGGATACTGAATTGATTAATAAATACTGTAACAAAGAATAAAATAGTACCAAAGTGGGATTTTGAAAACTCTAGATTAAAAAATAGTATTTATTAACGTTGGAGCCTACTTGGAATCTCAACCGGCTCTAAGAGATTGGGAATAATGCTATAAATTTTATAAATAAATTTGGGTTTGTATTGTTTCTAAAATGATAATAATAATTTAAAGTTTTTTTAATGCATATGACGTGACTGGAGAATTTTCTAAAAGATATGTTTCGCTGAATATTGTTCTTAAAATACCCTTCTTTAAAAGGGTGGCCAAGTATTCTTTTAAACAGTAATAATTATTTTTTATATATATAAAAAACGAATAACATGAACAATGGCCCAATAATTCATTAGCATTGTGGGAATTCCCTTTTGAGATATAGGTTTTCAAAGTTTAGTTGATGAATTTTTATGTTTTTTAAATTTTAAAAATGTTTGATAGACCCATAAAACTTTATAAACGGTTTAAAGTTTGAATTTTGTAATTCCTCAATTTTAAAAATATTTAATATATCTGTAAACTTTTAATTTTATATTTAATATATTTCCAAAATAATAGGTCATTGAATTGTTCAACTTATATTTAAAAGTCTTTATATATCCTAAGCATAATTTTGAAATTTTTTAGGTCCCATTGGACATAAAATCTATTTTTTTTTTTTTATACTAAATCAATTATCAATTATTTTTTAAAAGAATTGAATGTAACAATGACGCATTAGATACAAAGTTGAAGTTTAGAACCTATATTTGATACAGATTTATAAGTTTAGAAACTTATTTAACACCAAATTAAAAGTTGAGAGACAAGATTACACAAACTTAAAAGTTCAAGGAACTACCAGTAATTTAACATAAATTTTTTATTAGATTAAGAGTCCATTTAGAATAATTAGAGAAATTAGTGTTTTTCAAACAAGTCATCTTTATTTAAATTCTTATATAAAAACGGTTTAAAATAAATTTTGAAAGATCCTATGTTTCAATTTATAGACGGGCACGTCCAACTGATTAGATTAATAACATAAGGTATAGTTACATTTACAACCTAATTAATATAACATTTTGTTTTCATTAATAGAATGTTAAAACATATTTGATTTTTTTTTTTTTTTTTGGCACAAAATATATTAGGAAGCTAAATCACTGCCTTGTTAGTTAATATTTGCATTTACATGAGAAAACAAAGATTTAATTGACAAAAACTCCAAACTAGGCTTTAATCCGACCTAGCTAAGTACATGTCATCGACAAGCAAGTCAAAAAGATTTATTTGTTGTCGAAATTTAAAATTTAAAAGAAAAGAAAGGGGGAAAAAAGTATAAATAAAGGCGAAACTAGAAACTTTTTTTAAAAAATAAAGACGAGATTGAGAAATGACACCAAGTTCATGGTAAATACTCAAATACTTTCTAGATGAATCTAGAACTTTTATCAGGAATAGCAAAAATTTACCTACCTAATTTTAGTACATAACTTTTCGATTCTTGAAACTCAAGAAGGACAAATTAGATAATCTTCCTTTTAATCTAAAATAACCTAAAGAATCTCTAACTTTAGAAAGATATGTGTGATATTGGAAAAAATGAGGGGATAGATAAAGAATTTCTATTTTGAAATTTTATATGCCCTCTTATTTTAAATTTGAAGGTTATTTATCGTTATTTTTATTAATTATTAGTCGTCTGCTTGTTACTCATTATCACTAAATTATGTTGTGGATTTTAATATTATCTATAATATCGTGTATTTTTATATCTATTTATTTTTAAAAAATATGTTTTCTTTTAAAGAAAAAAATTCACTCCGAATATCCTGTATGACATTGATGAAACTAACATTTTGATAGAAAAGATTATAAATTAATCAACTGTTCAAAGATGGAATGAGAAAAAGAAAAATAAAAAATTTTAGTTTGGAAGATCAAAACTATAATTAGTGAGATTTGCAGTGGGCTGGGCCGAGGAAGTTGGGCCCGGTGTTCCATGATTCAGATATGGACCATGAATCTACGTGGGGCCCTCTCATTTTACACAGTATTTGATTTGATCATCTTCCTTTTTTGCTGCTGAAAATTGACCAAAATGACACCTTTTCGAATTACGAAGGCTATGGCGGATCAGGATTAAGCATGTACAGGTATTGAAGAGCTGGTTGAAGCGCAAGCTTTCAAGCGTTCAATAATGGCGTTTCGGTTTACCAATCTTCTATGGTGTGCAAGGGGAAGACCCTCTTTCACACACTCATCGTATTTCTCCAAAGCCACCACAATGTCGCTGAAATCCGGCCGCTTCGACGGATTCGCCGCCCAACACCGCTTAATCAGGTGGGCTAGTGCCGGCTGACAACTCGCCGGTAATGGGGGCCTCTCATTCTGCCCAATTCAAGTAAGACATTTCAACACTCAAAACCCTAATCCCTATGCTATTCTATTACGCAACTTTATGATTTGGGAATTGAGAGCGATTTTTCTTCAAACAGATAAAGTATCGAAATCAGCATTACTTGTGGAAGGGGGAGTTTGAGATTTGGTACCTTCTCGGCGACGGCAAAGGCAGCTTGCACGGGGGTCATCCCTTGAAAGGGAAGCAGAGCCGTGGTGAGCTCCCACAGCACAATTCCAAAGCTGTACACATCAACTTTGCGAGTATAAGGCTTCTCCTTGATCATCTCCGGCGCCATCCATCGGTAAGTTCCCATGTTCCCTTTTGATTCTCGGCACTGTGTTTCGAGGCAGGAGGTTCCGAAATCAGCTACTTTTACTCTCATTTCATCGTTTAGAAGCAAGTTGTTTGATTTGAGATCTCTGTGGATCACTCCTTGGGAATGGAGGTATTCCATTCCTCTTGATATGTCAAGAGCTAACCTCAATATTGTCTCTGTTGAGAGTGAATATGGCTCTTTCTTGTTAAGATACATCCTCAGAGTTCCTTGTGACATATACTCTGTAATTATGCAGTATACAGGTGGCTTTTTACAGGCTGCAATGAACTGTACAGCGAACCGCCATTAATTTAACATTCATAAAAACTTGTATCTGTCGGTTCATATTTCAGAGAGGATAGTCCATAATTTTGCTATAAGGGATAACTGGGAAGGAGAGATGAAGGAAAAATTAAAAGAATAGGAGGTTGAAATTTTACCTGAACTATGTTGGGATGAAAGAGACGAGAAAGCAAGGCAACTTCAGACTTGAACTGTTGCTCGAGTTTGGCTCTTGTTTCCTCCTTTTGGTTTGGAATTCTCACCATCTTCACAGCAACGGCTCTCTGCTTGTAAATTCCACGGTATATCCGACTGTGAGCACCGGAGGCGAATTTGTTACCAATGAAGAGTTGAGATAGATCAGCTGTCCACTCCTCCTGATCCTCCTTTGATGTCTCCCAAGTTTCCACATTTTCAGACTCTAGGATCATCGACCACGATTCCAAACTGTCAAATCTTCTCCTTTCCATATTTTCCATTTCAGAATTCATCTGGGATTTCAACGAGGAAGGGGTTGATAAGGGTTTGTTCTTCGATTTACGAATCCTAAGTGAACCGAAACATGAGGTCGCCATGAAGATTCTTTAAGTGAAATGGACTTTGTCTATACCAAACGAAGGCTTGTTTTTATGTTACAAAGCAAACGATCGTAAGGAATTTTCCTTCTGAAAGTATGAATTGATTTTAAGAAGTGCATGAACTGATTCAAAAACATGGGTTCTAAAGAAGAATGATAATTGAATATGGATTTTCATGAATATATTGAATCAATGGTAGCAAGGACGAAGACCCAAAAGAACAACTTGGCAGAAAAAAGAAAAAAACACAGAGAACAGTTTTCCGCGTCAAGCATTTGCACCTTTTCTATAGGTAGGCAAATGTTCATGAAAAGACCGGGAACATATCAGAGAAAAAGCCAAACCTAAAGGCAGAACTTGGGATTTCATGGCTACAGGGAATGGAACAGAAGGAAGAAGGAAGAAAAGAAACAGAAAAATTAGGAGGTAGAAGAGAGAAGGGAAAGGGTCTGATTTTCACGGTTGTGTATAATGATAAGGAGAAGGATTAGGTCGTTTGGCAGTAGAAAGACAATGAAAAAGGGCAGATAATTCAAGGACGTCTCGTGATTTGGCGTCTCTTTGATCAAAAGTTGAACTTTTTAAAGAAGGAACCACTTTATTTGTTCTTCTTTTCTCAACTGAATCCAGCTCCTCTGTTTCTGTTTCATTTCCCATCATCAATGCTAAGTGGCCAAAGTGGCAAAGCCTCAATGGATTAGCTTTCAACTCCTTGGAGAAAATAAGCATATATGCCAATACCAATCTTTTTTCCCCAAAAAACAAAAAACAAAATAAAATAAAATAAAAAATACCCACATTTTTCTACAAGTGGCAGGCACACGTGGGCCAGGCTAAAGTGAAAAAGTGGCTATCTGACCCGAGTCAATAGTGAAGAACATGGTGGTCTTTAGCTTAATGCAATGGACATTAGATCCTGTGGTTCTTAGTTAGTGCGTGTCAAATCCTTTTTCCTTAGCAATTGGTTACAATAGCCGTGATTTGTGTACTTTGATTGGTGTTGCGATTGCAATTCTTACAATTCTTGCAATTTCCTGTCTGTTGTTATTGTATTCTTCTGGGGTATATCAAAGTTTTGTACTAAATCTAGTAAAGTTGTCAGTAGTCAATGTTGTACTGTAATTTAATAACTTGTTTCCAAATCCCTTCAACTGGACTGCTTCTTTTGTTTGTAGGACTATTTTTTTTTTTTTTTTTTTTTTTGGATAGCTAGTTGTGATTTCTTTCTTTTCATTATTCTTTTGAATTTGAAATTTGTTGTTTATTTGAACTTATCATTTTACCCTATGTTCTAAATTCATATTCGATACTTCAATTACGTTTTTACACACTCCTCATTTTGATGTATCAATTTTCTTAGGTTATAGAAACTGTTGCACTGCAATTAAATTCTTAATCTAATGTTGAAGGTTTTGAATTAAATAATAAGACAGAAGAGTTGATCCACAGTCCAAAGGCCATGGGGGTACTTATAGAAGTGGTAACTCACACCTATAAAGGTTAGATGATAAAAAAAGACCAAATATGTCAAAATGATTAGGGTTTAAGGGTTACGAATCGGGTCTCAGTGCATAATCTATGGTAATTAGATTATCATAAGTTCCATCTTATTAAAATCAATCAGTATGGGATTAAAAAATTTAGAAGGGAATATATTCAATTCCTGGTAGCCTTTTAAGACTTTTTTTTGGCGCTCAAGGGGATGTTTGTTTTAAGGGTTGGGATTAGATGAGTTAGGGATTCTAAGTCCAATCTTTGTTTGGGGCAAAGATTTAAGGAAGCCTTGGCTTCTTACATCTTTTTTCATAGCTTTGAATAGTAAATGGGATTACCCTTTTTTTTCTAATTCAATCTAGGAAGTACGTTGGCCAACCTTCAAATATCTGCCTGCTAACTCCGGTCGCCACTCTTTGGCAACAATCGTCGGCCAACTCCGATCGACACTTCCGACGAGAGGCAACTTCGAATGCCACCTTGATGACCGTCGTCGGCCAACCTCTGGCCCTACCTTGGTGCCCAACAACCAATCTCCAATTGTCACTAGTCAACTCCAATCACCATCGACCAACCTTGGGCAACCTGCCTTCCCTCCTCCCCCAGTGAAATTTCGGCCAACCTCAGACAGCCACCAACGAACCTTGAAAAACATTAATAAAAATACTCTTAGTATATAACAAACTAGATAAATTTGTATATAAAAACACTTTTAAGAAAGAATTGTAATACATGTGTGTTTTTTATCTTACGGTTTTTTTTTCTTTTTAAACAAAAGTGTTTAAATAAAAATGAATTTTTGAAAGATTTTTTTTTTTCCAAGTCATTCCAAACAAGTTTGCAATTATATTGGTATATTTATTTAGGCTATATGTGTAGAAAATCTTAATTTAATTTAATAACATTTTATTTATTTTCATTGGTCAATTTAACTAGTTTGAAGATTTAGAATCATTTTCTAAACGTAAAGGTTTAAAATGTTTTAGACAACTTAGCGACAAAAAAAAAATTTTAAACTCAAAATTTTATGATTTTGTATTCCTCAAATGTAATTTGATAAAAGAAATTACACTTTTAATACTAGTTTATTTTAATTTTATGTTAGCATATTATGTTAAAAAAATTAATCATTTTCAAATTATTTAAAGGGACAAAAGTTTATGAAATTTTATTTCAAAATCTAATAAAATTAAAATATCAAATTATTAAAATGATAGATTAAATAAAATTATAATTTTAGTTAAAATCTCTATTTCAATTTTTTCTTTAAAAAAACATTCTTCTAATTTTTTTTTAGTTTATTTTAAATTAACTATATTAAAATAATTAAGATGACAAATTTAAACTAATCTAATAATATCTTATCCGTGATTAAATACAAGAAAATATTTGACAAACTAAATATTTATAAATCTATACTTCATTTTCATACTACTAGCTTGCACTTCAATAATAGGTTTTTTTCAATTTAGACTTAAACTTGCTAGTCTTATCTTCCAAGTTTAACATTCTCATACTTAAATTTCAAACTTGCACGTCAAATGCTTCATAAATGTCACACGATTAGGAAGCTAGCCTGATACTTGCAAATATATATATATATATATATAATAGAGGAATATGTTATGTATTTTTAAAAAAATTGTGAGAGCATGCTGCCAGTTGGAAAGTGAAGTACTTGTTTACTAAAATGTGGAAAGGACTGGTGCCAATAACATAACAGTTCTTTTCACTATTTGAAATCATTTTCTCACAGTTCAATACCAGAAATTTAGAACGTGTGAAAAAGGGACTTGGCCCAAGGACTTTTGACCCATTTCTAAAAGGTACAAGTAAGGTCCAAATTCATTGTTTTTGTTTGTGAACAATCAAGGCTTTTGAGCTCTGGCCTGCTATATAATTGTAAGGTAAAAAGAGCTTCACTTTAGAAGGCAAATCATGTAGTTTATTCCTTATACCCTGTCTTTTTAATTATCATTCCATTTCGACCCATGCCTACAATTTTCTTATCATAAGAACTATCATTTTTTCTCATTCTTCTCTTCGGTTCGTTTCTTGATAATCATTTTGTTTCTTACATAAAAGTTTGTAAATATTGATTTAATGTCAATGTCGATAGGTATTTCTAGAAAAATTAACAACAATAATTAAAAAAATGAAAATAAATATATAAACATTTTTTATACTTTATTGTGTATTCGGTGTGTTTCATAGTTTTTTTACGGTAACATGGAACTGTCAATTCACTCCCTTATATCGATGTCAAACTCATGAAAATGTGAATGGTCAAGGAAGATTTAATACCATCATTAGGACTTGTATAATCTTTTCATGAGACCTTTTTTTTTTTTGGTCACATAGTATTAATGTATATTTAAAAATAAACTAAAATAATATCACAAGAAGTTCTACCATTAGGGGGATTGAATTTGTGTCTTGGAAAGAGGTGTTGGAGTTTATCCTAGGCAATGTTCAAGCCCATAAGGCAAGCCTAGGCCCAAGGGAACCCTTGGTGTTTGTGCATCCCAAAGTGGAAGAATGGGCCTCGTACCTTAGGTCGGGCCAGTCGGATCCATTCAGTTTCAAAACATAGGAAATGGTTGAGCTGAGCTTGCTAGTTGAGAACCCTGCAGCCTCGACAACTCCACTTATGTTGACAACATTAACATTATACACAAGCGAATGTCAGTCTATAGGTTCTATAAATAGTTTTATTTCACAGTTTCAATGAATTGGTGATATTTTGTGTGCGTAGTTGAAGTAATCACTTCAAGTACTTAAGTATTAGAATGTACCTAACTCGATACCTCATCGGTGTGAGTTCTTTTATAGATCAGGTCAGACTAGCAAGGAAGGGAGGAGTGGCCTTAGGCTCATTTTTATTCTACAAAGGTAGGAATAGCAGGCTCTTTATTTGAGTCTTAAATGAAAGTTATGATGAATCTATATTTAATGAAAAAAAGTATTCATGCATATGCATTTTAATAAATTATGCAAATGTATAAAAGGAAATACAAACTAAATGCTCGTATAATACGCTTTATGTTGTTAATAATAGATGTGATTGACTAGAACTATAACATCAATTTATGAACTGCATAATAACTTTATTGTGATTGGAATAGAATAGTTATTGATTGATGTGTTCTATATCTTGAATATTCTGTGTCAACTCTCACTGATTTTTATCTCCCACCGAAATTGTATTTAATTTTTATTTCATTTTTGTTCATCCACAAAAAGTTGTTTAAATCTGGCAAGATTTATTTGCATGAAATTGGTAGCTAATCTAATATGTAAACAACTCGCGAATTAAATGGGGGAGGACCCCAATTCCAAACAATTGCATGTTAACAATCAAAAACTTTGAAATGGTTTTCAACAATAATTTATAATTCAAGTGTCCTATCCTTCATATCAATAAATATATTATTCTATGGTTGAGTTCAACATGCATAAAAAATTGTCTATATGTATAATGTTCGAATAAAGTAGGTTCTTTCGTGTTAAATCACAAGTTTTTATGTGGTAAACGTTCTTTTTTTTTAAAAAAAAAAAAGATGTATAATATTAAAAAAAATATTTGGTAGGTTTCTAAGTTTTGCTTATGGTTTTTATTTGATAACTTTAAAAATGTTATACTTTTACTATTCAATTTTGAGTTTAGTTTCTATTTGGTTCCTAAATTTTATATTGCTCACTTTTAATCATTTGTGTTATTTACTATTGATTAAATATATATATAATCTTAATTAAATTAATTTTCACTCATTTCTTTTATCGATATTAAAATATTCCATCTCATATTTACTTTAAATTAGTGACCTTAAAAAATGAGTAGGAATGAAATTAGTGAGGATGAAAATGTAACATTTTGAACCACGATTTTGTTAGTGTTAAATAATCCAACTTCAATTTTGTTCACTATTGAAGTTTGAACATTTATCGAAGAAATCCATCTAACAATTTTACATCTTAAATATAGACTTTTCGACTCCAAAATTCATTAACTATGATGAAAACTATGTTCCAAGTATAAGGTTCAAAAGTTTTTTTTTCCCTTGAAGAATGATAGAAATGAAAGGGCATAATTTTTTTTCCTTTGATATTTATCATAGTAAAAGTTTATTATTCATATGTCGGTGGTTGATTAAAAAAGATAGATTTTTTGAGGATAGGAAAGAAAGATTAGAATATTAAAATCAAACCGATATTCAACCGATTGAGTTCAGTTTAGACGTTTCAATCAGTGAAGAAAGCTCCTGGTCCGCTGATCTATCTACAAAGATTAAAGTTGGCAAAATCCTGACCGTCGGATGGAATAAGGATGCGTCTACATCCGGAAGTAGCAAAATCACAGGCCCCACAAAAGTCCAGCAAAATTTGGAAGCATTACGAGTCTCTTACACATAGGTGGGAGGATGGTGACGTGGACGCAAGATCTACCACTGCAAAGAACAAAGGGTCCCACGTGGCTACGATATTATAATTAAAAAAAAATGAAAAAAGAAAAAAAGGACGATCTGGACCGTTAAATACAAATTCAGAGGATGTGATGAAACAATCGGGGAAGATCTAAACTGGGCCCAATATGGAATTAACACAACAAGACTGATTTTAAAATTGGGGGCCCAATTTAAAAAAAGAAAAAAAGAAAAAAAGAAAAGGAAAAAAGAAGAAAAAAAAGGTTTAAGATTCCATCCAGGGCGAATTGAAGGGGAGTGTTTGGGAGATGGTGGAGAGAAATACGTATCCTGGATAAGGAATTATCCCAATATGGATAAAACTTAGGAGTGTTTGGATCATGTTCCCCAGTTGGTTTTTGGTTGGCTAACATTTCTCACATTCTACGGACCACCGTCCGATGTTCTTATTCCTCTCCTCCAATTTTGGCCATCGAGCCCCTATTTTCCTTTTCTTATTAAATATATATATTTTTAATTATCTCTCTTATTTTCAACCATTCAAAAAATATGAGTGTTTAGTTTATAAATTTTAAAAATCTACTATTACGTTTGGTAATTAAAACTAAGTCTATAAACACTCGTTCAAAGTTATTTTTTTGTTATATACTTTTTGCCAATTTTTTAAAAAATCAAGTCACATTTTGAGAAAAAAAAATCCCGTTTGATAACTATTTATTTTTTGAAAATTAAATCTATAAATAATCATTTCATCTCTAAATTTTTTTGCTCTATTATTTACTTTTTATCGATATTTTTAAAAATTAAAAGTAAGGTTTTGAAAACTAAAAAAAAAAAAATTTTTGGAATTTGGAATTTGGTTAAGAATTCAAAATATTTTATTTAAGAAGAATATGAAAACTATTGTAAAAAATTGAAAGGAAATAAGCTTAATTTTCATAAATTATGTAATAACCAAATGGCAACCGTAGTTTTTAGAAATATTTTTTTGTTTTTGAAATTTAACGAAGAATTCAATTCTTGTAATTAAGAAAGATGTAAATAATTATGAGAAATCAAGAGGAAATATACTTAATTTTTAAAAACTAAAATAAAATAAATGAAATGATTTCCAAACATGATCTAAATGATTTGATTTTTAAAAATAGGTGCAATTGAGCATTGAATTTTCAAAATGTATCATTTTATTCTCTACGTTGTTAGAATAGATTTAAAATGTATTTGGAGTAATTTTTGTTATTTTAAATAATGATGTGATATAATAAAATTAGAAAAGGTAACTTCTAGCATAATTTTTATATAATTTAAAACATCATATAATTATTTTAAATAATAAAAATAATACTTCATATATCTTTTAAACTTATTTTTAAAAATTTAGAGATTATAAAGTTAAATTAAAACATCATATAATTATACTTCACCTATCTTGTTTATTCTACATTTTTTTTATTTAGTCAACTTTATGCAAAGATTCATTGGTGTTGCTTGAGGGAAGATTTGGACTTGGTCTTCTTTATCCCAAAAAAGAAAAAAAATGATGAATTTAGCACAAATTAAACCATTGGTAAAACTTGAAACACTTGTTATCTAAAAAGAAAGGGAAAGAAAAAAGGAAGGAAAATAAGGAGAAGAAAAAGAAGAAACACTTGTTAATCTTGTTAATTCTATGGATCAACTTGATGATTCTTAGAGTTACATGATGTAAATTAAAACATCAATGTCAAGTTTCGAGCATACAGTAATTTTTTTTTTTTGAAAAATGAAAAAAATCAATGTCTTTTTTTCTCTTTCAGGAAAAAAAAATCTGTCCCAATCCAACATGTTATTGAACTAATAAAACATTTTTCTTGCCCTTAAAAATACTTTTTAGCCACTTAAAAAACCATTAAATAGAGACTCTTAGTTTCATACTTTAGAAAATGTTTTATTTTAATATTTGTATTTTTAACAAGTTGCCGTTTTGGTCCTTCTTTTCAAAAGTTTAACACATATTTTATATACAACGAAATAACCTATAATACAAAATTGTGGTTACAATTAGAAATCTATTCAATGTAATATTGTGTGGAAGTTTAAATTGAAAAGAAAGATTAAAAAGAAATATAAAGAGTGTTGAAAAGATATCAGAGACATCATCAAAGAATTCTCCTCAATCAATTTCAATTTTTGTCAAAGAGAAGCCAATGACCCCGCGGATTGTATAATGAAAAAGTAAAAGCTTGTACCCTAAATAAGATATGGTTCTCATCATATCCAGATTGGATTCTAAATCAACTCCTATAGGAGAGATGTAAAAATCATGTCCATGTGACAAGTTTATAATAAATAGAATTATTTTTCTTTGAAAAAAAAAACAATATAAAGAGACTAGTCCAGTCACTTTTCATTTCTTAAAAAGTACCGAGGTCAAACACATAGTATATTGACTAAAATGGATAAAAAAAAAAATAAAGCACGCAGACGAAAAGATACATTTTAAGAAATATGAGAACCAAAATGGTACTTAAACATTTTGTTCAATAATATTGTAATTTTGCAATGTTATCCCCACTATTAACTTGCAACAAGCATTTTGATGACATTTTCGTTTTCATTCTAATCAAGATTTTATTTATTGTGTGATAACTTATAGAAATACAAGTTATTCTACTTTGTTATTGAGAACAATGAAGAAAAATAAAAAGAAAATGCGTCAACTTGTCAAAGAATCCACATGAATAATTATACTTTGCGATCATGAGATTACAAAGCTAACAATCCTTGAAAAAGTATGAAATATGTCACTTTTGGACGCATGATGAATGAAAAAGAAGTGAAACAAGCTACAATTGAAAACGCATCAGTTCAACACCAACTTTACCACGCGATGAAGAAAAACATGACAAGCAGAAAAGGACATATTCGTCAGCGGTGGAAGTCAAGTCAACAGAGCATGCACAGCCAGTGGATCTTTGACGCATAGCAAGCGGTACAGCAAGGCATTGAATTTAATGCGAGGCGTCAGACCATCATTAGAAAGAGGCGATGACCTTCACTTTTGACGCTTATAAATAGCCCATCAAAGAAGTTGAAAAAGTAGGACTTCGTCCATCGAGAGAGGGGAAGTTCTATCAAAACTCTACCTTAATCTGCCATAACCACTGTTCCTCCAAGCTTCTTTTGTGAGAATTCTGAGTGAGAGCCTTAGGGAGCAAGAGATTCTCACCTACGACTTGCTTTCTTCAGTTCTCTTTTATTTCTTGCATCTTCTATTCCTTTATGTTTGTATTAAGTGTAGTGATTGAAGAATACTATTTTTAATATGAATGCAATTCCTTCCATAATTCATATATCTCTATCTTTTTCCACAAGCATGAGTAGCTAAATTCTCTATAGATTGAGGAAGAGTAGCTAACAATTTTTTTTATTAAGTCATGCATAAGTAAGTGTTCATCTTGTTCTAATATGTGCTTATTGAATTGCTAAGATTAAATCGAGAGATTGATCTAGTACAAAACAATCAATGCCTTGAGAAAGAAAGTGATTGTGGAACCAATTAACAAGGAAAGAAGTAACTTTTGAGACAAAATATAATCTTTCGCAATCAAAACTCATCACATACATCCTAGAGATAGGATAGTGTGGCATCAAAAAATCGAGAGGTGAAGTTCGTTCATCATGAGTTTCTGGCATGAATGCATAACTTATACATTGCTTAAATGTTCGTGAATCTTTCTCAACCCTATTCATCTATTGTTATTTCATCTGTTTTCATTGCATAACGATTTACTTTGAATTGCAATTATCATTGCATCCATTTCATCCATCCCATTGTGTAGACTAAATAAGATGGTTAGATACACACATTTCGATCGGCTACTTTCTAATCAAAACACTGCATCTAAATTGAGCAAAACTTTATCGAAAATTTTAATCACATGTTCCTGAGTTCGAATCTCGGATCGCATTGAGGTATAGTCTAGTTAAATTTATACTTGTATTTAATTAGAGAAAACATTGCATCTAGAAGAAATTGCTACATTGAAGAGCACGAGATAAGACATTTCTTCGCACCAATCTAAATGGCAACAAGTTTTTGGTGGAATTGCTAGAGACATTAGCAACTAAAATTGTCCTAAAATTTTGTGCTTTTGATTTTCACAGGAACTCGATTTCAAGTGTATTGCATCCGTGTCCAAGGATTGCAAGACATTGTATGAGCAAAGGCACATCATTTGAGCTATTATATGACCCTGAAATCGAGCGGACATTCCATCTTGGATAAGAAACGATAGAAAAAGGCGTCAAAGGAACAAAGCTCGAGCAATGGATGAACAACCCAACCCCTTGGTTCTTAATGTACTCAACAATCCAGTAGCACCGAATGCAACCAACAACGCAAGAAATAGTGCGATGAACAACACATTGGCAATGGAAAACCCTATACTTTTAGCAAATGATCACAACAACCCTATTCGAGACTATGCATCACCTAATTTGTATGATTTCTCACTAGGAATTTTGCGACCGTCTATTGAAGGGGCTAGGTTTGAAATGAAATCGATGATACTTCAAATGATCCAAACGACAGGGAAATTTGGAGGTGCACTTGGAGAATATTCACATGCACTCCTAAAAAGCTTCCTCGGAATTTGCAATACATTTGTGATTCCAAACGTTACTGGCAAAGAGATCAGACTGTTTTAGTTTCCATTCTCATAAAAGGATGAGGTTAAACAATGGGCATACGGATAGAAGCCAAGAGAAATCACTTCATTGTAGAAAATGGTAGCTAAGTTTATGAAGAATTTTTTTTGGCCCACTGAGAATGTCAAGAGGCGGCAAGAAATCAAAAATTTTCAACAGAAGGATCGGGAAACGTTGAGTCAAGCTTGGAAGAGATTTAAGAGCTAGTACAAAATTGGCCGCATAATGGTTTGCCCGATTCGGCGGCAGAAGGAGGCCTACTACAGAAGACATACACTAAAGCTAAAGTTATACTGGATCAAATTTCTCAAAATCATGAAGATTGGGAGGATAATGGATTCGAATCATGATCAAGTTCTGAAAGTGGAAATACTTTGAAATCAGATAATGACACTATTATAGCATTTCAAACGGAAGTGGCCGCAATGACAAAAATGTTGCAAGCGATGACTATGAACAAGAATGGCAGAAAGAATGGTAACTAAATGGAGTCTATGAATCAAGTACTGGATCTAAGCTATATAACATGCGATGGACCACATACCCCTGAAATGTGCCTGTATAACTCTCAATCAGTATGCTTTATTAAGAATAATCCCTTCTATAACACTTACCATGCAGGTTGAAGGAATCACCTAAATTTCTCTTGGGGAGGTAATCAACAACCTAATGTAGATCAACATGGTAACTGTTGTATGAATAAAGGTGGACCACCTATGTTCTACCAAGAACAGCAAAGACATGATCAAGTACCTGACCCATCACAACAACCATCTTCCTTGTCATCACCACTTGAGAACCTATTGAAAGAATATATTCAAAAGAACGATGCCTTGTTATAAAGGCAGGCATCTTTGATCAGAAATTTAGAGCACTAAGTGGGGCAACTTGCAGGAGAACTTAAGAACAGATCGCAAGGGGCTTTGCCAAGTAATACAGAAGCGTCGCGTCATGCGGGCAACTCAAAAAAAGAGCAATATCATGTGGTGACTTTGCACAGTGGAAAACCATTTAACGCAAATTCTAAAGAAAAGTGCCCACTTTTCAGACCAGTAGAAGAAGAGAATGAAGACATTTTTTTTTACCAACAACCCCCCTCGAGCAAGTATAAAAACCAACAACAACAAACCAGACAGTAAAAGAGCATGAGAACGAACATAAAGAATTATTCGAGAAGGCTTCGACTTCACAAGCATCAGTAGAGATGCGGCCACTGCTATATCTACAGAGATTGAGAAGAAGGAATGATGAAAATCAATTCTAACGCTTCCCAAAGGTATTAAAACAATTGCACATCAATATCCATTTAATTGAAGCATTAGAATAAATGTTTTCGTATGTGAAGTTCTTAAAGGATATATTTTTAGAAAAAGAAAGATTGAAGCGTTTGAAATGGTAGCACTCACTCAGAAATGCAGTGTGATAATATAAGAAAAGATTCCAACAAAGATAAGGAATCCTAGAAGTTTCACCATTCCTTGCTCCATAGGAAACGTTGACATAAGGCAAACCCTATGCGATCTGGGGGCTAGCATAAATCTAATGCCCCTTTCCACTTTTAAGAAGTTAGGAATTGGTGAAGTGTGACCAACCTCAGTAACACTTCAGATGGATGATCATTCTCTTGCGTGACCATAAGTGATGATTGAAGACGTATTGATAAAAGTGGATAAATTCATCATGCTCGCAAACTTCATAATTCTTGATTACGAAGTGGACCGTGATGTGTTCATCATTCTGGGTAGACCATTTTTATCCACTGGACACACACAAATAGATGTGCATAAAGAGGAAATCACAATAGAAGTTAATGCGCAAAAAATCAAATTCAACGTTCTCAAGGAGTTAGAATTCCCCAACTATAATGATGAACCCCATCTATACAAGCGCAGTCTTGATCATATTTTCAGGCAATGTATCCCTACAACCGTAGAGATTTCATGGGCCTGTTTCCTCCATCATGCGGCCATAACTACATCTTGATAGTTGTTGACTATGTATCTAAATGGGTTAAGGCTATTTCTTGTGCTAAGAATGATGCGGCAAAAGTATCCAAATTCCTCCAGAAGCACGTCTTTATGAGGTTTGACACCCCAAGGGCGATCATTAGCGATGAAGGTATACTTTTCATTAACCGCATCATTACTAAGTTGCTAATTAAATATAATGTTCATCATAGGATTGCCACGACGTACTACCCGCAAACCAATGGGCAGACCGGAGTTTCAAATCGAGAAATCAAGTCCATCATGGAGAAGGTGGTAAATACTACTCGAAAAGATTGGACGATTAAGCTCGATGAAACTATATGGGCCTATCGCACTGCATATAAGACACCTTTTGGTATGTCTTCATATACGTTGGTATTCAGTAAAACATACCATTTACCCTTGGAGATGGAGCACAAAGCTCATTGGGCCACAAAGAAGTTAAACCTGGACTTGCAAGTGGTTAGCGAGGTAAGAAAATTACAGTTAAATGAGCTTGATGAATAGAGGCTTCAGGCCTATGAGAATGCAAAAATTTATAAAGAAAAAACTAAGTGTTGGCATGACCAACACATCTATAAGAAAACTTTATTTGTTGGTTAAAAAAAGTTCTCCTGTTTAACTCATGATTTCGTTTATTTCCAGTTAAATTGCAATCGCGTTGGTCTGGTCATTCATAATCAAAGAAATCTTTCCGCATGGTGTTGTGGAGTTAACTAATGACGATGGAACTAATGTATTTAAAGTAAACGAGTAACTCATTAAATCCTATTATGAAGGTGAGGTTGATCGCAACAAAATCTCCACTGATCTTGGAAAACCCGAGTGAAGAACATAAAGGTGGTCCCTGTAGTGAAATGATGACATCTACATCCTAACTTTTTGTTTTTATTTCCTTTTTAGTTCGATGATTCTTTTGTTTTCCTTTTTTTTTTTTTTGCCTCTTTTTGGATATTGCTTGAAGTTTTGTGGTGATTGGCTGTCTTCAATATAGATTGTATGAAAATTGGATTCTCAAAAAATTAAAAGATTGTTGGGTTGAGTGTAGGATGCGTTCAATACACTCAACCCATGCAAGGGTACCGAGTGGAATTGCAACCATTAGTGGGATTTGAAAGGACACTAGTCACGTGTGCCACTGACGCAACGTCACGTCTGCCTTTTATTTAATGCGCCATCATAACGCTCGCGTCATGCCTAGATTTTTTCACCTACCCACCAATCCCTGTAAATAGCCTTTTCTTATCCACTCTTTCATTTTTCCATTCTCATACATCTCTCACCAAGGGTTCACTATGCAAATTTTTCAGCAATTATCTTAACACTCTGATTCTCCTTGTTTCCTACATTTCCTCACAAAAATCGACTCATGGATAGCCCGAAAACCACCGTCAAAGTCGCCACCACATCACAACTGGGAGTTTTTTCACAACCTTCATCCACTGACCATCATTATGAAGTCGTGATACCAACAAGTAATCTACACCCGGTGGAAATCACGTCGTCAAAAGCAAATCCTTTCCACCAAAATGCCCTTCTTTTGCCTAAAGACCCATTTTATCGACCCAATCCTCCTAACGCCGCCAACCATGGTCTTCTCTCAAACCTCAGCACTTTCACAATCATCATCACTATTAGAAAGGAAAACTAAAACTAGTGTGGAGATCCAGACTATGCGAGAAAGAAGTCCGGCCCAACAGATCTGAGTTGGGGATGCGTCTAGATCAGTCTGACGCTAGCGAGTTGATGCACGCTAGTGAGGTGAGGATAAGAGATAAAAGGAAGGTATTTGGTGAGATCTTGATGCAGCCACTTGAAAGCCTGGACGATGAAGGCATTGTAAACCAACCGAGCAAGTCGATGGCTGGGCAAAGAGAAGATGAAACAAAGACGAGTGATGCATTTTGATTTATGCGATTGTTAAATGCTCTATGATGTCTTCAAGAACACATTGTTTTGCCTAATTAAATGCAAGTGTAAATCTAACTAGGCATTTGGTAAGTCCAAAGTTTAACATAAGGATTGCTTGCTATTGAGTTTATGTTCCTAAGTGTTGAAATGAAAGATGATGAATGCGTTGGAAATCACAATCGTAACGAAAGCAGCTTATGCAATGCGATGGAGTTTTCCAAGGGATGAATTAGGATTGAGGCACATATTCACTAACATTCCCTAAGTAAATGCACAAACCATGCATTCAAGCAAATTACTCACAAATCATAACTACACTTCTCAGTGTATTTAACCACATTGTCCTATTTCTATGATACATGTGATGGGCTTTTAATGCAAGAGATATTTCTTATTTCTAAAAATAATCTCTTCTTGTTTTATGTGGTATAAATCCTTTAATTTTCAAGTATAAATTCAGTCTATTTAAAGCAATCTCTCAACTGATTCAAACAATTTACAAAGCATGCATATAATCGGTTGAACACATGATCAGGCTTTACTTAGTTCATATTAGTTGCAATGATTCTCAACCCATACAGAAATTAGTTATTCATGGATAAAGATGAAGAGATAGATAAATAATAAATTGTGAATGCATTCATATTGATAAAATGAGTTTTTCTACGTTTTACAATATGAACAATTGTAGTAAAAGAAGATATAGAGATAGAGATAGAAAGTCAAGTCGTAGGTAACAGTTTCTTGCTCCTTCCGGCTCTTTAAACAATTACTTCTTGAGGATTGTGTTGAAGAATATGGCTTCCCTTTTGCTCCAAGAGAGCTCTTGAGTTTTTACTCAAGGTTTCACGAGGGCTCAAAAGAAATATGTGAAGTGAAGATTTTTGCAGAGTTTTTCCAACGTCTCCTTACTTTTTTTTTGCATGAAAATCTTGTGGGGTATTTATAGGCGTCATGAGGTAGCTTTTTCATCTCTCACTAATGATTATTCTGACGGCATGCATTAAATTCCGTACCCCGACGCACCATCTTCTTCACATAAAAAATTCATTGGCTTTGCCGTGAAACTTTTTTGTCAACTACCAACTTGGTCTTTGATTTGACTTCCACCGCCTATGCGTAATGTCACCTTCCCTTTCTTTTATCGCATGACTATATGCTTTTCCAACTATGCAGTTTCAATGTTGGCATCAGGAATTTCCTTCGTGATGAACTATTGATCGCATGGTAGGTTTTTTGCATTTCAAAAATCACTATTTGATAACTTTTAAGGGTTATGAGATGTTGTACACGTGATCGATAATATGATGATATCATGAATTTCTAACTAATTTTGTCGCATTGTTCTTGATTTTTCTTAATTTTTTTAGATAAAAGAGGTCAAATAACTTGTATTTCTACAAGTTATCAACGAGCAAGGCGATCGTACTTATAATAGATCTAGATAAGGAAGAAGAGAGTGAAAAGGAAACACCACTGCAGCGAAGGCATCCAAACGCTAAAGTGGTAGTTGAAGAAGAAATACATTTCCCCACATCCTCTGTGGAGTGGTTAGTGGCTCAGGCAGCTAAAAAATCAAAGGAGATGAAGAAAAGCTTCTAGGATCTGAGAAAGAAAGCATAAAGTGTCATCACGGGTGTAGAGTTCGATAGAGAAGTATGCAATTAAAATAAGCTGCTAATGCAGTGAGATGCAGGCCCCAGGAAACTAAGAAAATGGATAGTGTGGATAGAGCCGCAATTGAATTTGAAAGAGAGATGGAGAAAAGTAGTGATGCAGCAAAAGAAGCCAAGAAGACAAAGGATCGCGGCGTTAAAAAGGTAGTAATCAGAAAGGAAAGAAGAAAAAGAGGGAGGCTGTGAGGAAAAAGCAGCCTAAGAAATCTAAAAACAAAGTAAAGGAGAGAATCGCGGCGACAAAAGAAAGAGGCGAGGGAAACAGGGTATCTACTGGCCGTGATGAGAGAGGAAAAGATAAGGGCAAAATGCCCATTGAGGCGGCGTAAAGGAACGCACCGAAGAAGTGATCGCCTCTATTATTGGATATCGGGTTCTTCCTCAAGGATGCTCCACTGCCCGCCTTCATAATGAATGTAATAAGAAACATGAGGTGGCAGAAATTATGCGAAGGGCCATAGAAACTGAAACCACAAGTGGTCCACGCATTTTATGAAGGGACTCCCCATGATAGCAAACGAATCCAAGATTGGAGAGGAAAAGATTGGATTCGACGTCAAACGAATCAATAACTCTTCAACTTAACCACAGACCCCACGATCAAAGGCAAT
Source organism: Benincasa hispida (assembly GCF_027475165.1). Taxonomy (NCBI): domain Eukaryota; kingdom Viridiplantae; phylum Streptophyta; class Magnoliopsida; order Cucurbitales; family Cucurbitaceae; genus Benincasa; species Benincasa hispida. Next base: position 14,116,861 of record NC_143480.1, on the reverse strand, counting down.
CGAATCACGAAGGAACCAAAGCGAGAAGAAATGAAAAAAAGCATTGAGAATGATAGCCACGCTTGGGACAAAGTGGACAGTTTCAACAAAAGGGATCAAAACACTGTCACCGCATAGCCTCACCCCAGAGGCAAACATGTGGTTGTCCTTCGTAAAAAAAAAGTTGCTCCCCACCATGCATGACAATTCCATCTCCAGGGTTTGAGTCATAGCGATCTACTACATCATGCGATACATCCATATTAATGTTGGGCACATCATTGCAGCCCAAATGAGAGCCATATTCTTTAAGCCAAGAGGGCAACTGTTCTTTTCCTTCTTAATCACGAAGCTCAGTGCAACAAGGAGTGCTTGAAGAAGATGAAGAAATACCTATACGGGGAATCATCACAAATAAACTTCTCCGTAGGATGTTGAAGGATTCATCGTTTCAACCTGAGGTGGTCAAGCAAGAAAATCCTAAGAAACGACCTTATCAGTCTCAAGAGGTGCCTCCCCACAACCGTCGCAGCCTAAAAGAAGGAGGTTGACGAAGAAGTTTTCCGAGAACATGGAGCCAAACAATGTATCTTCCTCGCCTGTGGAAGAAAGAACTATGATTAAGTCACTTAGAGTTGAAAAGAATAAGTGATCACTGCCCCTCCGCCTTGAGCCTGAAAGAAGAGAAGAAGTTGAAGAAAGATCCCTTCTACCGCACTCTAGATAACAAACTCCATTGTCCACTCGTAACTCTGAGGTTGTGATCCTCTCATCGCCTCAAGAGCAGTTAAGAAATGAGTCACCTAGACTTAAAGTTGACCTCAATGAGCACCCTTCTGCCCTCATTGAAGATCCTTTCTATCCTCTATTATTACCCTTTGAACTAAGAGAAAACACATCTTCTCCACTGCCTGAAAGCAACAATGGCAAAGCTCCAATTTTTTAGGAGTAACATCTTCCAGGCGTCCATTGTTCAATGTATGTTGTTGATGACCTAAGCCTTCTTCCTCCATTTTTTCATCAAGGAGAAGGATCGGGCGTTGGTGAGGCTAGCAAGTTTCCACCACCTACCGAAGAATGAACTCAGCACAGTATTCCTCAGATGTCTGAAGATAAGCACGCAAACTTTGATGAGCTATACAAATTCTTGAACGATGATATCGGGAGCCACTCTTAGGAGGTCTTGATGAGCTGACTTGTCAACAAGCCACAATCCAGCGACAGCACCAATAACTTGCACAATAACAATGCAAGCTCCAAGAATTTGTTCAACATCAAACTCATCAAGTTCAATGCCAATAGATTCCAATGAGGAACTTCATCCAGCATCAGACGTAGCGACAACATGAGCAATTTCGATTCACTTTGCAATACATCCAAGAAGTACTTGCTCAGCTGATCATTGACCCCGCTATCTTGCCGCATCTTCAACAACCACTAAACTTCCCAAAAGAAGAAGTCTTTCCTCCCTTGCCTAATGATAACAATAATGCATGAGGGAACTAAATTTCGGGGTGTTTTTGTAGAATTTGTTTCTTTAAATTTTCATTCGATGTTTTGTCTTCTCAAATTTCTTTATATATTGATTGGATTGAATGAAGTGACAAGTTGCTCATTGATCGCGTGTTTTTTTTTTTTTTTTTTTTTGCTGCATTTGTCTATTGTTTATGTTATTTCTTGATATTTTTTCTTGCTTTGATACGTTTTGCCAATAACCTCAATGATGATACTTGTGCTAGCCAATACTTGATTGGTTACGATACGTATTTAGTACTTAACCTTAGGATGTTGCCTTAGGAAACATTTCTCACAACTAGTATACGTGCAAGCTTTATCTCAAACCTCTTTTGCAAATTTTTTCCAAAGTAATCATATACTTCAATTTTTAGTAATGAAGACCTTGCTGCCTTCTAAATTTGGAGGTGAGAGAGGTTTGAGCTAAATACATTCAAAATTTTTGAAAATATTATTTTTCATTAAAACAATGGCTTGAGTCACGTCTGAGAAGAGCACCTTGCTCATAGTTGGATGTTTGCATGACACTCGTGGGGGCAAGCCAAAACGAAGGTGAGATGCATGGATTAGTAAAAATATATATAGAGAGAGAGGGAGAGAGAGAATTTCAAAGAGAAACTTTTGTCAACTTTAAATCATAAGCTCATTTCTGAAAAAGAAATATCAGATAGCCTTGGAAATGAGTACGGGATTTTGAAGAATAAATTTGTCGGATCTAAGGTCTAGAAATATTTTCACAGGTAGGAAAATAAAGCTAAGAAAAAATGTGAATGTAATAAATTTTGAATTAGGAAGCACTTTGAGAGGTCTAGCTAATCCTTTAGAGTGAGTTGAGATATACTTAGACTTTAAGTGGGGTGTGATAACTTGTAGAAATACAAGTTATTCTGCTTTGTTATTGAGAACAATTAAGAAGAAAAAAAAAATGTGTCAGCTTGTCAAAGAATCTACACGAATAATTATGCTTTGCGATCATGAGATTATAAAACTAACAATCCTCGAAAAAGTATGAAATATATCACATCTCCATCGCCTACTTTATAATCAAATTACTGCATCAAGATCGAGCAAAACTTTACTGCACATTTTAATCGCATGTCCTTGAGTTTGACTCTCAGATTGCACCGAGGCATACTCTAGTTAAATTTATACTTGGATTTAATTAGAGAAAACATTGCATCTAGATTACGAAATTGTTATATTGAAGAACACGACATAAGGCATTTCATCGCATCAATCTAAATGACAACATTGTGCTAAAGTGAGTATAGTTCTATTGACATATAAATGTATTAGTGACCAAAGAGATTTGTGATTTGAATCCCCTAACATTATACTAAAGAAAATACTTATTGATTTCTATTTGTATGCGGGTGGGGTGAAATTATAGGTCCTTGGTCCAAAGTTTTTAAGTTTTCAAACTTTTTTAATTATTTTTTTCCTTAAAAAATTGCAACTTTAATAAGAAAAAAAAATTAAAAGTTCAAAACTCCATTAAGAATATATTTCAAACTTTTATATAATAGATCAACTAACTTTTAAAGGAGATCAAATTTGGGAGAGACCAATTAAATACAAAATTAAAAATTTTAAAATTTATTAGATAATTTAAAAAATTTAAAGATCAAATAGATACAAATAAAAAAATATAGGAAGTAAAAGTGTTATAATAGATGATATGGAATGTATTTTATGTTGAAAAAAAAATGCATAGTCTCAAATCTAAATGGACGTTTTCTACTCTTTGCAGAACTTTTGTCTTCCTTTAAATGAAAAACAAGTGAAGAAATGTATTTAAAAAAGTTGAAAAAATAATAAACTTTTAACATTGATGTTCAATATATATAAATAAGAAAATGTTATACGTACATATTCAATATATATATATATATATATATATATATATATATATATATATATTCATTTTATTTTGCCTCCCTTTTTTACTCATTGAATAGGAAGTTTGCCATCGACAAAGAATCTTCCACAGCTTACTACTTTCATTAGATCTAACCCTTTTTTTTTTCTTCAACAAAATGACAAATTATAAAAACATTGCCCACTCTTCTATCCGTACTTCACCCTCTTAAAAAAAAAAAAAAAAAAAAAAAAAAAAAGGAAAATGTCAATAATATTATGGTCCAACACTTATTACACTTTACCATATACCTTAAACTTTACTACTTTGCCTATTAACCATCTTATATTTTATACACCCATTTTTTAAAAGAAAACATATATATAGAAAGTGATAAAGATAATTATGATTATTGTCTTATATTTTCGTGATTTAATAGAAGTAAAAATTTGAGAGAAAGAAAAATTAAAACGGAAGCTGCTGCAAACAGTCCACCGTAAGATGAGAATCTAATCTAAGACTCCCGACGCCTTCATTTCATGATTTTACTTTTAACTACAATAGCCCCATTTTCGTCATTTTACCCCTAATTCCATCACTGTGTTCTTCTTCTTCTTCTTCTTCTTCTTCTTCGTCACTTCCACTTCACTCTCTCCATCCTCAAATCTTTTCTTTTCCCCCCCTAAACCATTAATGGGCTCTCGAATTCCATCTCACCAGCTCAGTAGCGGTCTCTATGTCTCCGGCCGCCCCGAGCAGCTCAAGGAACGGACCCCCACAATGGGCTCACGCGCAGTCCCCTACACTGGTGGAGACGTCAAGAAATCCGGCGAGCTTGGTAAAATGTTTGACCTACATCTTGTCGATTCCCCAACTTCCGGCCCTCCTCCTTCTAAATCCTCTCGCCCTTCCTCTTCTTCTCAGCACAACAGTGGATCGGTGCGATCCGGCCCTAATTCCGGACCTGTTACTAAACACTCTAATTCTGGTCCAATCTCCAAGAAATCTTCTGGCCCGATTTCCCTCCAGCCCACTGGCCTCATAACCTCCGGCCCTATGATGGGATCCGGTCCTCTTGGATCGTCCGGCAGCGTCGGTGGAGGACGGCGCTCCGGTCCTCTGGAGCAGACGGCATCCTTTGGGAAGACGATGTATGGGTCTGCAGTCACGAGCTTGAGCGAGGATGTGAAGATAGGGTTCAAGGTTTCGAAGGCGGTGGTGTGGGCTTTTCTTGTGGTTTTAGTCACTGGTTTGTTGGTTGGTGCGTTTCTGATGGTGGCGGTGAAGAAGCCGATTATTCTGGTGGTGGCGGCGGGGCTTTTGGTGCCGGCGGTGGTTGCGGTTCTTTGGAATATAGCTTGGGGAAAAAAGGGGCTGATAGGGTTTGTTCGAAGGTATCCGGACGCTGAGCTCAGAGGTGCTATTGATGGACAGTACGTGAAGGTCACTGGGGTAATTTTCCTCTCTAGCTTTTAGATTATTATAATGACATTTTTTTTTATAATGAGCTTTTTAATTAAAAGTTATGACTCATCAATTGATTAATCATCCTATGTTTTATGGCTAATCATGGAGCATTTCCCCTCCTCAATTTTGATGCAACTTTCCCCTTGTATTATGCCACAGGATTGAATAGTCAATACGATGCTGACTGTTTGACAATATTATAGTTTAGCTTTAAATAAAACAAAATTAAAATTGAAGGGATTCTAAATTTGAGGGTCGGTGGTCGGACAAAATCAATCTAAATCTTTGATGAGGAATCCAAATATAGTCTTAAAAGTATATTTTATTTGGGTTTGTATGATTGTTGATAAAGACTTCATGTAGATCTCCAGGAAATCTGTATTTCTTTTGTAGTCTTGCTTCTTTGCACTCTGCCTTTAAATACTACCATTGTTTTCGTCAGTTTTCAATCAAAGGAAACTTCTTTAAGGTTCTGTAATCCGTTGACCATAGGGGAAAATCTTGATAAGTTTTGCAGACTTTGATGAATTGCTTAGCCGAATTGCTGAAATACTTGGAATCCCATCTTTGAAATTTCTCTTCCAAACTAGTTATACACTCTCCTAGTAAATAGGCAGCACTCTTTATTTGTAGAAGTGAAAGGGATTAGTTTCAAGTATTTTTGGATTTGGAAAGTTCAGAATAGGCTTCTCAATCCTTATCTAGTTGTTGGTCACCATCTCGTGACTTCACGGCTAATTATTTAGACTTAATTATGAAAATAAGACTAAAGAAAAAGTCACTTTAAATCATTCACATCACATCAATCACAAATGTTTTCAAATGCAATATAGATTAGTAGATAGGCTTAAGGTGTTATGAACCTTCATTAACAAATAAGCTTCAGCCATTCATTTACATGCTCTTGTGAACCTGCAACTCCGTGTCCAACCCAGTTATCCATCGACCAACCTCTTTCCCATTATAGAAAGATGAAAGATTAAGTTTCATATACAAGATTGAAATTTCGAGAACCCATCAAATACTTTTTAAGATTTGTGGACCTATTAGACACAAATAGGAAAGTTTTAGGACTAAATTTGTAATTTAACCTAAATGGCATATATATAATTCTTAAAATTCAAGGACTAGATCCTCTAAAATAAAGGGAATTCTTTGTCATAATAGGTAGGTGGTTTCCAGGGTTTTCTCCCTTAGACGTGTTGTTGTTTACCAATTCGAAACTACGAGCCCATGCCGATCAACCTTCAACCAACAATTTCTATAAACTGATTTGGAGGCAATCATGCGTAGGCTGTTGAAACCTAACTTGCGTTTACTTTTTGGCTATGTTCTGAAAAGCTAATATCTTTATGGGTATTTATAAACAAAATTTGACTTTAAATGAAGGGACAATCATTTGATATTGGGGTTTGGATTTGTTATTCTGTTTCAGAAATCGAGTATCATATGTATACTTTTCCTTTGCAGGTCGTAACTTGCGGTAGTATTCCTCTAGAGTCGTCCTACCAGAGAGTAGGTAGGTGCGTTTACGTGTCTACAGAATTGTATGAATATAAAGGATGGGGTGGAAAGCCTGCAAATACTAAACACCGCTGCTTTTCTTGGGGATCAAGATATTCTGAGGTCAGTTCTGATCATACCAACTTGTTTTAAATATTTCTCACAACTTGATGGATGGCTTATGCCTATTAGTTTACCACACTGAAGTTTGCTGTGTTAATTTCTAGTTCACTAATTTTTTCTTTGACCGACTTGGTGCAAAACGTGAAATAGAGTGTTGTGCACATTCTTTTATCTTTTGTTTTTGTGTACTTGTCTGAATGGATATGTTTTGTTTATGATGGCTGAATTCCATACATTTTCTCCAAGATTCTTCTTAATTGATTTAGCTTCTGTCAGAATGAGATTAACTCAACAGTAATTGATTTGGTTGATTTGGTCAACTTTTCAATTCCCATCCTTACCATTGTACTGAAAAAAAAAGACAGCTTCTTTGTTGGCTTGCTGTGACTTCTAACAGTATCTTTTTTTACACCATGTATACACACCATAACCAAAACTTGTAATGCATCTTCAGCAAATATGATGAGTTGTAATGGGTTGGTTTTTGCACATCTAATACAGAGATATGTAGCTGACTTTTACATATCAGACTTCCAATCTGGTTTAAGAGCATTAGTGAAAGCAGGCTATGGAGCTAAGGTTGCTCCATTTGTCAAACCCTCTACCGTTGTCAATGTGACAAAAGAAAACCGAGACTTGTCACCAAGTTTCCTACGCTGGCTAGCTGATCGCAAACTCTCAAGCGACGACCGTGTAATGCGCCTTAAAGAAGGGTATTACACATTCACTACAATATGATCACAATGCCACCATTCTGTTACATTCTGATGAAATCTAATTACTTCACCATTCTCAGGTACATCAAGGAAGGAAGCACTGTGAGTGTCATGGGGGTTGTTCGGCGCCAAGATAACGTGCTCATGGTAGTTCCATCAACCGAGCCTGTCTCAACAGGATGTCAATGGGCACGTTGCCTCCTTCCAACCTATGTCGAAGGCTTAATCATAACATGTGACGATAATCAGAATGCCGATGTGGTTCCTGTGTAGACATACCATAGTTTCATATCATAGTTTCTGAGAGAACATCCCAAGGATGTGAAAATGAATCCCACGAATTACATATGCCACTTTTTTTTCCAGGTTTCAAATCTATGCAAAAAAAAATGTATGTAAGGTTGGCCTAGAAGATGCAAAACAAAAGAATGCAGAAGTGAGAAGACCAGATAATAAACAAGTATTATCTGTTCTCTATGGAGTCAAGAAGCCAGAAGACTCTTTTCCTTAGCATAATCTCATGTATTTTATTTTTGACTGATTATATTATGTACATAATACTTAGTTCCTAAGAGGAATCCCACGTGAGTCAGTATTTTTAAGCTTTAATTTAGCCAAATTGCCTTGATGTTATTAAGCTTAATCGTAAACTTTCTTTAATGCGAGTGTTTCAACATTCCAAATTCTTCTAGCTGGGTCCCCAAAATTCTAAATTTTGATTGTCATACGAAGATCACATTCGTTCCAGGCGATTTAAGCAATCAGATTCAGCTCAAACAAGTCCAACTAGCCAGACCAAGATCAACCAAATAAAAATAAGTCAGATAAAAAGAAATGATTTTGAAGTCGTGATATACACAAAATTAACAAGAAGATCCGGTTATTAAGATTCTCAAAGACGATAACAGGGAAAGCGCACTAGGGATTAGGCCGGCTGAAAAGATGAACAAGTAGAAAGACACTATCCAGAAATCAAAATCAGGAGACAAGATATTTTATTTAGTAAAGGAGAATGTGGACGAGCAACAATCGAATCGTCAACCAATAACAAATGACGACTGAAACGATATCTCGGCCTTTGCTGTACCTCGCTGTTCTTCGCGGCGGAAGAGATAATCATCTCAAGCACCGTTCCATTTGAGAACAGAGGCTTTCGATTCTTTTAATAAAAACGAAAGAAATTTTGAGAAAGAATTTCATGAAAAGAGAAGAAGAAATGTGAGAGAACTGACATAAAAGAAAACGAAATTGAAAGATAAAAAAAAGGCTGGCTATGGCGCTACCGCAGGTCCATCTCCGTTTGAGGTTCTGTTTCGTCGTTGGCTGATTCGTATGAATTTATAGCGGCTTTCTTCTTTCCAACGGCGGCGCCAATTCAAAACCCTAATATATCATTCTTCCTTTAAATTACATTCGTACCCTTCATTACGACGAATTATTGGGCAATGTTACGACATGTCGGCTGGTTCTATATCCACTTTAGTGTATGGTTAAAATATATTTTTGTAAAACTTTTATCAAAGTATTTTTTGCAGTTAATTGGAAATTTTTTAAGTCCAAGATAAAATGAGCTTCCCTTAAATAAGTCTAAAGTTAATTAGTTATTGGGCTCACTAAGACTTAATCCAACTTTTTAAAAGGTTAAGAAAAACTTATATCCTAATCCAAAGAGGATTAGATGAATCCTAGTCAATTTACCTACAAATACATCATTATAATACGAGGTAACTCGAATTCTACTCTCAAATCTCCTAATTTCCGCATTCTTTCACTGTTTGACTAAACGTATCGAAGCGTATGACAAGCACCACATTGATATGTAAGTTTCTTTTCTATTGACCTCATTCTTCTTCCTTTCAAACAAAATTTACTATTGATATCACATGAATATTACGTACATTTTTACAGTATGAATTTTGGCATCAATCACTAGACTTATTTTGCCATATAGACATGTTCCTCTTAAAAATAAAAGATTTGTGATATGAAGGAGTAGATGCATAATTTATTATAATAATATGAAATATTTATTACATTCCCTAAAGTTCAAACTCCACTTTGTATTATCTATATATATAACATAAATATTTTAAATAAGTCTTCAATTAATCGTAGATAATTTATACTTTTGGTCCCAAAAGTCGGACTAAGTTGCATTTGGGTTTCTTAATTTACAATAGCCCTGAGGTTTGGAATAATTTATTTTGGTAACTATAACGAACACTTTTGATCATTTTGTTAACTTTTTGTATAGGGTTGGACAATTTCTTTTATTACTTCTAAGCTGGCATATTTAAAATATAATAATTTTGTATTATTAAGTCCCTAATGTGGAGTTCATCGACCCTATTCTGATTTTACATCTTTCTTTTATAGGCTATCAAGATTTTCAATGATTTGGATCTCGTGATTTTCTCCCTCACCTTCTACTCAATTTGGCATCAACAAAATTCTTTTGTATTTGATAGTAGTAAATATCTCTCTTGGGATTCTATTGGATATGTTTTCTATTGTCAATTTTTTTTTACGATAAATTAACTCGTATGACTGGATCAGAACATTGCACTCCTGAGTCATCTGTCATTGATGAGGCCAAATAGACCTCCTCTTTTGAGATCTTTCAAGGTGAATTCAAACTCTGCGGTGAGCAACAATGAGGTGAATCTTGGAACTATTGCTCAGGATTCAAATAACGAATTTTTATTAGTCATGGAAAATATTTAATCATTCATTCCATCAATTGAACTTGCTTAGTTGATGGCCCTCCATAAACCCATCTCCAAAACTCTTGAAAGTGGTATTGTTAAGACTTCATGTATTCTGACTATTTAGTTGTACTTAGCTCATTGTTTTGATTTTCTTATAATATTTTATAGATTTCGTTCACCTAACCATCCCTTAAATCTCTCTAGTTAGTTGAACCAAATCTTCCTCTTGCTTAAGAGTTTATTGTTGGAACGTACCATAAACACTCTAATTCATTAATTTTACAAAAATGAAAACATGCTTCCAGCTGCTAATTTCCTCTGAATCTTATTGTAGACCACCCAAGATCTTCCTTACTATCCTCTTGGTGCTCTAAATAGAGTTGTGAGACTTAAAATAAGCTTGAATTAAGGGAATTTGAAGACAAGCTCACAGTAGTAACCCAGCAGAAGAACAGCTTATTCATACGAATTTTTCAAAAAAATTTGATCGGTTGCATTACCTCAAAATCACTCCAATCTCTTCAATCAGACAATCATGCAAAGAGATTAGTTGCATGAGATGCATCTTATGCTTGGAGTAAATGAAGACTTAAGAAGTGGGTTGTTAGTGAGCTACTTGAAGAAATAATGAAAAATGCCTATTTTCCATTTTTGTGTTTTTCCTTCTTTTTCAATTTATCAAAATTGATTTCACAAATCAATTTTTCTTATAAAATTGAAAATATTATTAATTTCATAAATTTATTTTCTTAATAAAATTAATAAATAATTATTTAAATAATTTAAATAATTATAATTAATTTAATATCAAATATTAAATTAATTTTTACACAATTCAATCTTCAAAATATTTAAATTATATTTTTCCAATTTCGTTTAATTTAATTTGAACATTTCAAATTAACTTATCACGCTACTCTAGAGCTAATCCATTTATAAGCTAGTAGGAAGACCTCACGGACTTACATATCATGGGCTCCAACGATCCGAGATTAATCGGCTAAACTCATTAGATCGAACTAACCCCCATTTGTTAATTAATGGGTGATTCCACTAAAGCCAACTCTCCTCATTGTAGATATATTATGTCCATTTGGTATAACCATGATTAGTAAGTTAACCCTTCACAAGTTGTTCGTAATAACGGCTAGGTCGAATCTTTGTTTTACCCCCCGAAATTACCTTTGATTCCTTAAGTCCCATTGATCCCCTAATTAACCATTGATTTGTGATCCAATCAACAAATTGAATCCACCCAGAATCAGCACTTAAAGGGAACAGCCTTTCTACTAACCCTAATCGGGTAGGAATGAATTCCGTCTTGCACCTTATGTTCCCAGCTATCTATCCGGTCTTATCCCTAAAATGGGAGGCTTATTGAGTAGAGACGTTGGTCTACTCTCATCGTTTGCAGATCAAAGGATAATCCTGAACAAACAGGAGTTCATAGTTAGCTCGGGATTAAGATCAAGTTACCTAGGTCATCGCTTTGAAACAATCAGTCTTAAACAGTAAACAACGTTATAAAGTAAGAGTGACTGGTTTCGTGGTCTGATCTTGCACAAAACTCATTTGCACAGAACGACCTCACTCTCATGTCCCAACATGAACAAATTAGAGTCACTTTGTTTGTAGCACTTTACAACTCTTTGTAACAACTACAGAATAGGCCGCGTCCAATAGTGTTACTAGAATAAGGCACCCAACCTTATTCATATACTATAGATTATTTTGACTATTTACTCGAACCTGATCTACTTGTATGTCAACACATAAAGTTCAAGTACTTATGTATTAGTCAAGGGACTTTAGGTTTATTGGATTTCGAAAAAATAATATATTCAATAACAACTTATTGAATTTTCAGAATGAGTTCTATTGTTTACAAACCACGAGTTTTAGGACATAAAACCCAACACTTATGTATTCTAAAATAAACATTGGAAAAAATAGTAAAGTTCATCTTCTCTATTACTTTTCTCTTTTGTTTTTTTCTTCATGATTTAAAAACCAAACTTGGTATAAGAGCTTTATCATGGCCGACACCCAAAAAAAAAAAAATCCAACAACAACTTCTTCTTTCACACTTTCAACCTTTGTCTGTTAGCTTGAAACCAAAACCAGCCAAGAAAATCTAACTTGATCCTAATAGGTATTAAGTCAGATCTTGAACCATGCCAGTTGGCACTTTTCCTTCACAAATCTCTTGAATCATTTACCTCTATTAAACTCGACAAAGGCAATTTCCTCCTATGGAAAAATATAGCTATGCTAGTCCTAAGAAGCTACAAGCATGAGCGATATCTAACAAGAAAAACTCCATTTCCTAAGCAATCGATCATTATTCCACTGTGTAAAGATGAATCGTCGAGTCTTCTTCTTCCCAACTCTGAATATGACATATGGCTAGCTACTGATCAACTTCTCATGGGTTAATTATACAAGTGAATATCCCCTACCATTACTGCTCAAGTCATGGGTCACGATGAAGCAAAAGTTCTATGGGAGTCTATCCAAGAATACTTTGGAATGCATTCAAGATCCCAAGAGGATTTCAACTGCCAAATGCTCCAACAAACAAGGAAATATAACACCAAAATGGAAGAATATATAACAACCACAAAAGGTTACTTTGATTATTTGCACCTTGCTAGTTTTCCAATGGGTATGCGTACTTTTGACTCGATGAAGAATTTACACCAGTTGTTATGTGATAAAAAGCTTGAATATGTCTTAGAGTGAGTTCCAATTTGAATTTTTGTCTTATGAGCAACGTATGGATCATCTATAAACTTTAAAAGTCTTTGTCATTGTGAATCAAACCTCAGCCAACTATGCTAGTCTAGAGAAACTCTCAACCTCCTCGGAGAGGAAGAAAATCCAAAAGCAAATGAAGGAACTCTTCTTATCCTACAAATTCTCGTCCCATTTTTCAAGTGTGTGGAAAGATGGGTCATACAACTATCATTTGTTACCATAAATATGATAAACCTGATGCTACTGCTCCCCAATATTCTCCAATGACCTCTACTTTCTCTCAATCCAATTAAGAACCAAATTCTCTATTTACCTTGATGGCCTTCGCTGAAACTCTTCAAGATCCTTCTTGGTATCTTTACAGCGGAGCAAGTAAATATATAGCATCTGATTTGGGAAAGTTGTCTCTCAAAGGTAAATCCTCTGTCTTTAAAAACATTGTTGTGGGAAATGGTTCAAAGTTGCCTATCGCTTGTGTTGAGACTATTTATGTCAAATCTTTGACTGGAAATTTAGTCCTTAAAGATGTTTTTGTTGTTCTTATGATAAAAAAGAATATCTTATGTATATCCCAGCTAATAAAAAAATAATTTCATTACAACTGAGTTTTATAAGAATTTCTCTTTTATTAAGGAAGTCTAAGGTGGTGTACTTGGTAGAGAGCCTTGAGAATGGTCTGTACAAGCGACTTGTGTGGATGAAGCCTCAGTTATGAAGATACTAAATAAAGAAGCAGAAGGATCAACCTACATGGGTAACTCCATAGAGACTGATTATAGAAATTACAGATAAGATTTGAAGAACCCTGTTAGTTTTGCCCTGTACAAAGGATGTTTGGCACCATAGATTGGATCATCCATCCCTTAGAATTTTGAATCAGATCTTGACAAAGTGTAATGCTTCTATTAACAGTAATGACAAAATGATATTTTGTGAGGCTTGTAAATTTGGAAAGTCACATAGGTTACCATTTACTCTCTTTGACTCTCGTGCTTTGAAACCACTTGAACATTTTCATACGGATCTGTGGGACCCTCCCTAGTAGTGGTTACAAATATTACATAGACTTCTTGGATGATTACTCTCGTTACACATGGATTTTTCCTCTCATGGCTAAATATGATGCTCTTGTGGTGTTCAAACAGTTTAAAATTTAGGCAGAAAATCAATATGGCTATTCAATTAAATATGTTATGTGTGATAATGGATGAGAGTTTAAACCTTTTATCAACTTTGGGAGAGAACAGGGAATTAAAATTCAATTTGCTTGCCTTTATACCTCTAAACAAAATGGCATAATTAAAAAGAAATTAAAGGTTATAAGCTCATACATTCAACATTCAAGAACTATTTCACATTTCTTTAACTTTTACAGTTAGTTATTGTAACTACTTATATCGGAAATTAGTATAAATACTCATCATTTACAAATTTTTAGATACAACAACATACATAGCTTCAAGAAGAACTTGAAAAATCTGTAAAAGAAAAGAATCTGTGACTTAGTTCTTAATAAAACTCTCTCCTTCCCGTGGACGTAGGCTTTAATAGCCGAACCACATATATTGTTGTGCCTTTTCCTTCTCATTCTTCTCATTGTCTACAAGATTGAATGATCATTTACCATTTCCTTCTTCCACCGTCTACACGATTTCATGTTCGTTCACCTTTCTTTCTACCATCGTCTACACGATTGCATGACTCTTCCATCGTATACTCAAAGCAGTTGCACAGATCAAACAAGAAGACATTAGGGTTAGAAGAAAATGAAAAAACTCAAAAGGTAGAGAACGAGAGAATCAAAGAGCAAAAGAGAGAGAGAAAGAAAAATTAATTCTGCATTAATCACACATCAGAATGGAAATTCGTGGGCACATAATAGTAAAGTTTTCTACCAACCAAAGTATTTTGTGGCAAAAGAACTGAGCTCACATTTGGATCAGCAAAGAAAGGCCTAAAAAATATTTTCATCATCTGGGCTGAATTCATAAAATTTACAAAAGCAGGCCCAACAAAGTGTTATCAGAGCAAAGACTTACAAGATCTCAATTCTTGGAGAATCAAGACACAAGTTTTTCATCCAAAATTTCAGTAACAAGGTTCGAGGTGGAGAAATTCGATGGCAAAGGAGACTTTGGACTGTGGAAGGCCAAGATCAAGGCGATACTCGGCCAATAGAAAGCTCAAAGAGCCCTCTTTGATCCATCAACACTCCCTGCCACTGTGACAGCTCAAGAAAAGGAAGTCTGGGAGCTGGCAGCCTATGGTACGCTGGTTCTTAATCTTAGTGACAGTGTTCTTAGATAATTTTTAGATCAAGAAATTGCATATAGGATATGAACTAAGCTAGAAGAGTTATATGCTACTAAAGATCTTCCTGGAAAAATGTATCTTAGGGAGAAATTCTTCACATTTAAAATGGATTCATCTAAAACATTAACTGATAATTTAGCTGAGTTCAAGAAAATAGTTGCTGAATTTAAAACTCTAGGAAAAAAACTTGGTGATGAAAATGAAGCCTATGTACTTCTAAACTTCTTGCCTGAACCGTATAAAGAAATTAAAAATGCTCTAAAGTATGGAAGGGATAGTATAAGTACAGACACTATAATCACAGCCCTAAGAACTAGAGAGTTTGAGCTATAGATTGATAGAAAGGATAAACCTAGTGGTCAAGGTCTATTTATAAAAGGAAACTTCAAGCAAAACCATTCAAAAGACAGAAAACCTCACAACTCAGAAGAAAATAAATCAAAACAGAAAATAAAATGCAAGTACTATAAGAAAAAGGGACATCTAATTAAGGACTGTTTTATCTTAAGGAGAAAGAACCAAGGGAAAGAAAAGGATTCAAAAGGCAAACAGCCCGAAGCATCTGTTGTAGAAGGTTCCTTCATCTACTCAGATGCTTTAGCCTCAACTTTAGACAAATCCAATTATGTAAACCCTCTAGGAAAACATGATTGGGTTCTAGATTCTGGATGCACCTATCATATGATCTCAATGAAACCTTGGTTTAACACCTTTAAAGAAATAGAAGGAGAAATGGTATATATGGGAAACAACCAGACTGTAAACTAGAAGGCATTGGGTCTGTTTCCATGAAACTTAAGGATGGACCATCAAACTTCTTAGGAATGTGAGATATGTTCCATTACTTAAGAGAAATCTAATCTCCTTAGGTATGTTAAATGCTATTGGATGTGAATACAGGGGTAAGGGTGGAACCCTTGAAGTGCTAAAGGACTCTAAAGTAATATTAGTTGGGGAAAAGATAAATGAATTATTTGTGGTCAAAGGAGTTGAAATGATAACAGGGGCTTATGTTGCCACCACAAATGAGATCACAGAGGCTAATGTATGGCACAAAAGGTTATCTCACATAAGTGCTAAAGGCCTAGAAGTTCTATCTAATTAAGGGATTCTCCCTAAAGGTCGCTCCAAAAATCTAAGTTTTTGTGAACACTTGTTTTCGGGAAAGCCACAAGGCAAAGTTTCACTAAAGCACAACATACCACAAAAGCTATCCTAGACTACAGACACTCTGACCTATGGGGTCTAGCTCCTACACCTAGCCTAAGTGACTCAAAGTATTTACTTTCTTTTACTGATGATTTCTCTATAAAATGTTGGGTTTACTTCCTTAAAACTAAAGACCAAGTGTTTGATAGGTTTAAGGAATGGAAACTCATGATAGAGAAACAAACTTCTAAAGAAATTAAATACCTAAGAACTGACAATGGACTGGAATTTTGTAGTGAAGAGTTTAACAAATTCTGTAAAAAAAACAGTAATTACTAGGCATAGGACAATTAGATTCACTCCTCAACAAAATGGAGTAGCTGAAAGACTAAATAGAACAGTCATGGAAAGGGTTAGATGTCTCCTATCAGATGCAATTCTAAGTGAAAAATACTGGGTTGAGGCTGCAAGCTACACTTTGTACACCTTAAATAGGTGTCCACATTCCTCCCTAAATTTTTTGACTCCTGAAGAAAAATGGACCACACATCCAGTATTTGGATGTGTTGATTATATTCATCAAAATCATGGGAAATTAAAATCTAGGGTAGTAAAGTGTACGTTTGCAGGGTTTTCTGAAGGAGTAAAAGGATTTAAAATGTGGAATCTTATTGAGAAAATGTTTGTTATAAGCAGAGATGTCACTTTCAGAAAAAAAGAAATGTTTATGAAAAAAGAAAAGACATCTTATGAATTTCCTAATAGCCCTCATACTACTAGGATTGAGATGGAGTCACCTAAAATTTATTCCACTAACCAAAACCCTCCTATAGAATTAGAAGAACAAGAAGAGGATGCCTCAAATGAGAATACTGGGAATACTGAAGTTGTACTTGATTTAGGTCAGTATTCCTTGGCTAGGGATAGACAAAGAAGAGTGATAGTTCCTCTAACTAGGTATATTGAAACTAACTATATGAACCTAGTTTTAAATGCAACAATAGCTCATAATGACCAAGAACCAGCCACTTTTGAAGAGGTAGTGAACTGTTCTAATGCTAGGTCTTGGATTCAAATTATGTGTGAAGAGATAGAATCACTCATTGTCAATAATACCTAGACCCTAGCTCCTCTTCCTAAAGGGTGTAAACCTATAGCCTTTAAATGGATATATAAACTAAAGGGGGTTCTACCAAAGAAGAAAAGTCTAGATACAAGGCAAGGTTAGTGGCTAAAGGATTTACTCAGAGGGAAGGAATAGACTATACTGAAACTTTTTCACTAGTAGTGAAACAAACCTCTATTAGGCTACTTTTATCTTTAGTTGCTCAGTACAATCTAGAACTAGATCAACTAGATGTTAAAACTGCCTTCTTACATGGAAACTTAGATGAGGTTATCTATATGGTTCAACCTAAAAGGTTTGAAGAAAAAGGGAAGGAAGTTTTGTACTGTCTCCTAAATAAGTCAATATATGGTCTAAAACAATCCCATAGATACTGGTACATAAGGTTTAATGACTACATAGAGAGTATTGGATTTTAGGGAAGTTCCTATGATATTTGTTCTTATATTAATTCTACTACCTATAAAGACAAAGTCTATTTATTACTCTATGTTAATGATATGTTACTAGTAGGAAAATCTAAGGAGAATTTAACTCATGTACAAAATCTCTTAAAAAGAGAATTTGACATGAAGGACTTGGGTCAGTCTAGAAAGATACTTGGGATTGAAATTCAAAGGGACAGAACTTCCTCAACCTTAACCATTAGTCAACTAAACTACTGTGAAAAAGTAATCAACAGATTTAATATGACAAATGCAAACCAATCACCATACCTATTGCTACTCATTTTAAACTTTCCTCTGAAAACTCACCAAAAGAAACAGACATAGAACATTTGACTTAAATGCAATCAATTCCTTATAATCAAGCAGTAGGGAGTCTAATGTACTTAATTATTTCTACTAGACCAGACCTATCATTCAGCAGTAGTCTAGTTAGTAGATACATGTCTAACCCTGGAAAAAGACATTGGGAAGCAATAAAATGGATTTTAAGATATCTAATTTGGTCTAAACAGTCGAAATTAAAATATTAAAGTACTAATGAATCAAATTTATAGTTATATGGATATGTTGATTCAGATTTTGCAGGTGACCAAGATAAAAGAAGATCTCTAACAGGTTATCTATTCTTATTTGGTCCAAATTTGTTGTGTTGGAAAGCAAACTTACAGTCAATCACAACATTGCCAACCACAGAAGCAGAGTACATGACTTTATTAGAAGCAATAAAGGAAGCACTGTGGTTAAAAGGATTGATGAAGGACTTTGGTATTAATCAAGCAGTAGTAAAAATCTACTGTGATAACCAAAGTATCATTCACCTTTTCAAAAACCCTCAGATCATTCAAGGACCAAACACATAGATATCAAGTATCACTTTGTAAAAGACAGAATAGAGAAAGGAGAAGTCGAGGTGCTAAAAGTTCATACCACTGAGAACGCAGCCGACATGCTTACCAAACCTGTGAGTAAACTCAAGCTTGCTAACTGTTTTGGTCATATCAGGTTTCTACTTCCTGAAAAAGGGTGAAGACATGTTAAAATCCAGAAGGAGAAGAGCTTGCATGTTGAGCTTAAGGTGGAGATTTGAAGGTTATAAGCTCATACATTCAACATTCAAGAACTATTTCACATTTCTTTAACTTTTATAGTTAGTTATTGTAACTACTTGTATCGAAAATTAGTATAAATACTCATCATTTACAAATTTTTAGATACAACAACATACATTGCTTCAAGAAGAACTTGAAAAATCTGTAAAAGAAAAGAATCTGTGACTTAGCTCTTAATAAAACTCTCTCCTTCCCGTGGACGTAGGCTTTAATAGCCGAACCACGTATATCGTTGTGCCTTTTCCTTCTCCTTCTTCTCATCCTCTACAAGATTGAATGATTGTTTACCATTTTCTTCTTCCATCGTCTACACGATTGCATGTTCATTCACCTTTCTTTCTACCATCGTCTACATGATTGCATGACTCTTCCATCGTATACTCAAAGAAGTCGCACAGATCAAACAAGAAGACATTAGGGTTAGAAGAAAGTGAAAGAACTCAGAAGGTAGAGAACGAGAGAATCAGAGAGCAAAAGAGAGAGAGAGAAAAATTAATTCTGCACTAATCACCCATCAGAAAGAAAGTGTTTCTTTCATTTTTCATCAGACAAAGAGCAGTAGTTCAAACCACGTGTAAGGCATCAGCTAGAAATTTGTGGGCACATAATAGCCAAGTTTTTTTACCAACCAAAGTATTTTGGGGCAAAAGAACTGGGCTCACGTTTGGATCAGCAAAGAAAGACCTCACAAATATTTTCATCATCTGGGCTGAATTCATCAAATTTACATAAGCAGACCCAACAAAAATATAGGCATATTGTTGAAACCGAGCTTTACTTTACATGCTCAAGCAAAAAAATTGGTGGGAGGCAATCCATACGACAGTCTTCTTGATTAATAGCATGCCATCACCAATAGTTCAAGACCATACTCCAACATCCCAATTATAACTTTTTACGTGTATTTATTGTTCCATCTGTTTCCCTTGTTTACAACCTACCAACAACATAAATTTGATTTCCATATAGAGAAATGCATATTCATTGGGCAATTGATCATCACAGAGATTATAAATGCCTTAATGCTTCTAGTCATACCTACACCCCCCGCTATGTTAACTTCAATGAATCTGAATTTCCTTATCACACCCTATTTGACACTTCCTAAATCCAAATCCTCCCCCCAAACAAATTGTCCTCTCATGGTTGCCTAATTTCCCTCCTTCTTCCCATTCTTCTTTCACACATAACCTTATTTCTTCTTCCCCTTCTCTAAGTTTATCACCTATTACTTAATCACCTCTAGTTGCCCGTGGTCACTCTCCCTCTTTACATTCACATTCTTTTTCATATGCAGCGTCTCCCTCCTCCCCTTCTTTCTCTTCACATACTGACTCATCCCCCCCTTCCTTTATTCCTAAATTCTCTTTCACTGGCCTTTACCAAAGTGATCCCTCCTTAGACTGGTCTCAAATGGAACTTACCAAATTTAATGATGCATTTTAATTTCCTTATTGGAAGTTAGCCATGGATGATGAATTTGCTACTCTTATCTGCAATAAAACTTGGGAGTTAGTTCCTACCTCTCCTCATCAATAGCTTGTTGGCACTAAATGGATTTATAAAATAAAAAGGAATGTTAATGGGCATGTTCAACGTTACAAAGCATGTTGAGAAGTCAAGGGATAGCTACAAACTCTTAGGATTGACTTTGGTGAGACCTATAGACTAGTGATCAAGTCTTCCATTATCCGTGTTATCCTCACTCATGTTCTCACATGGAAATGACCCATCCGTCTATTGGAAGTTAGTAATGCATTCCTCCATGGAACTCTTAAAGAAGATGTGTTTTTTGTTCAACCTCAAGGTTATATTGATTTCTGTTTCCCCTCTCATGTTTGCAACCTTCGTAAAGCCCTTTATGGCCTCAAATAGGCTCCTCGTGCATGGTATGAACAACTTTGATCAACCTTGATCTTTTGGGATTTCTGTCAATCTAAGTCTATATGTCTCTCTTCACTCTTCATTCATTGCGTGACACTTTGTTTCTACTAGTCTATGTGGATGATTTGATCCTTACTGGCTCTAATTCTTAGTTACTTTATCAATTTGTCAGCTCCCTCCAGTTAGTATTTGCTCTCAAAGATCTCGAGCCACTTCATTATTTTTTAGTATTCAGACTTACTTCACCTCCAGTGGATTGGTGTTGTCTCAAACCAAATATATACAAGATCTTCCTGCTCGTCTCCACTTTCATCATCTAAAAGCCGCTCCTTCCCCAATGGTTTCAAGTAAGTCTCTAAGCATGAATGACAGTCCTCTATTAGAAGATCCTTATACTTACTATAGCACTCTTGGTTTTCTCCAATATCTCCTTCATAATCGACTGGAAATCGCCTTTACTATCAATAAATTAAGTCAGTTTGTTCAAGCCCTAACTACCAATCATTGGCAAGCGCTTAAGATTGTTCTCTTACTGGTTACTCTGATGCCGATTCGGTTGCTTCCTTAAATGATCGTAAATTTGTGGGTGGCTATTGTATATTTCTTGGTTCCATTCTTGTCTCTTGGTCCTCCAAGAAGCAAGCCATCGTTGCTCGTTCCACTACTGAATCAAAGTATTCTACCTTGTCCCATTTTGCTTGTGAGCTCAGTGGCTTCGCTCTCTTCTTCAGGAATTTCAAGTGTCAGCCCTTTCACATCCATCACTTGGTGTGACAATCTTTCCGCTGCTGCTCTTACCTACAATCCTATCTTCCATGCTCACACTAAACTTATTGAAATTGATGCTCACTTTGTTTGTGATCAAGTTCTTGCTCATCGTCTCTAAATTCTCCACATTGCTTCCCATGAACAGGTGGTTGATTGCCTTAGTAAAAACTGTTACTCCAACGACAATTTCAATTTCTTTGCGACAAACTTGGCCTTCGATTTCTCTCTTCTTCTCGTTTGAGGGGGTATATTACGATTGATGTATCTCTGACTATTTATTTGTACTTAGTTCACTGTTTTGGTTTTCTTATTTATTATGAATTTCTTATTAGCTATTGTTGGGTAGATTTTGTTCACCTAACCATCTCTTAAATCTCACTCGTTAGGTTTCCTCTTGCTTCCTATTTAAGGAGCTTATGCATTCAAGAATAAATATTGGAAAAAATCATAGAGCAAAGTTCATCTTCTCCATTATAGCCTTAGCGTATACATACACTTGAAGAACCACTGCAGGATGTCCTAATGTTCACTGGATCCCTGTGTCGACCCTGGACTTACTAGAAAATTTGCATTAGATTTATACTTGTATCTATCTCAAGGAAACTTGTACTCAACTAGAGTTGAATCTGTGCATGACATATTGAACTCTTTCACATAATTAACTTATTAACTCAAGTTAAACAAGATAGCAACTAGCTTGGAATAATTTCTGACTATTTATTTGTACTTAACTCACTGTTTGGTTTTCTTATTTATTCTGAATTTCTTATCAAATATTGTTTGATAGATTTTGTTACCTAACCACCCCTTAAATCTCTCCAGTTAGGTGAACCAAATCTTCCTCTAACTTCTTATTTAAGAAGCGTACGTATATTCTGGTATTAACATTGGAAAAAATCACAAATCAAAGTCCATCTTCTCCGTTACTTTTCTCTCTTCTTCTAGACTCAAAAACGAAACTGGTATTGGCCCTCTCTAGGTTGAGACTAATTCAAAGTTCCTGTTTGAGGCTTTTGACTGAATCAAGCTACACTAAAAATGACATCAAACTATATAATCATCTAACAAAGTTTCTTAATATATTGATCTCTAAGACCTTTTGGTTTCTCTTTCCTTCATTTCCCACATCACGATTTTCAATGTCAGAGCATCCTCAAGCCATTACATTACTTGCAGTAGTATTTTATTTGAGTGCTCCAAAATCGAATAGTTTTTACATTTTGGATTCCTTTTTCCAAAAATACCAATAAAGATACTATCTTTTTATCCAGTTCTGCAAAAATATCAATATTCATCTTCTCCACAGAGAACTTTCCAGAGGAAACTGCAGGGTTGGGTTCAATGCTTTGAATGATAATGTCTATCAAATCAATAATGCCTCTTCTCAATATCTTACTCCAACTCAATGCATTTTGACTCACCATTTATTTATTCCTATAATAAACACTGTTTCATTACTAAATCTAGAAATGATGCTGAACAAAGGATAGTCATGAAGTAGTCAGCACCCCAAATTATTGAGCCACTAAAATCCCATTTGGGTGGAGAAAATGGCCTCTATGGTTCATCGTATTTTAGTTCTACTTTTTTTCTTTTTTTTTTTTTATTGATATGCGTTGAGAATTGACAATAAATAGAAAATGTAAAGAAAAAAATCGATAAACTCTTTATGTAGTTCACTAATAAAATAATGTGTTAATTAACAACATTCACGGTAAATGAGAAGGGTAAATTCTATGAAAGGATTACCAATTTTTTCAATGTAGGATCCGCAACATTCATACCAACAAAGATGGTTATGTCCTCACGTCTATACATTTAACATCATCTATCTGTCTAGCTATCTGTCTAGCTCGCTCTTATCGACGATCTTTCACGATGATTATTTTATCAAGACTCAACATTTTTTTTTCACACTTAAGGATTCTATTAGTACTATTAAATCATCAATTTTGAGCATAAATTTTCATAATTTTATTTTTAGAATCCGTCCAAAGTCTCATTTCATGGTTTATTTTCACTAATATGTACCCATTATATTTTCTTTAACCAATATGAAACTTTTGTCTCATTCCAACATTAGATCTATAAAAAAGAAACTATCTTTTATTTCATGAGATAGAACCATTTTTAAATCTACATTAATTCAACTATTTACTAAGATTCTTTCAATAATATTTTTCATTTGGGTGTCATTCTCTCCTTTTTTTTCTTTTTCTTTTTTTTTCCTTTTTCATTTTTTGTCCTTTTTTGCTAACATTATTTTTCATACCCTCAATTGGGATTTACTTCTTCTTATGGTTTGTATTTCCTTTTGGTCTTTAACATATTTCTTTGATGTGAACTCTCTTATGAGATCATTAACAAGATACATGTTAGTCTCTTCTGCTTAATTTAAACAGTCAAAGTGGGTGTACATATTTTATATTCCCCCAACATTTGTAGGTTTTTTGAGAAAGTAAAACACACACACACACAAGATAATGCAAGTTTGTATACAAAGTAAGTCTATTTCCACTCTGAATAAAAACCATATTTCAGAATAACAAAGACACACACATATCCATTATTGTTATAACTATTAACCTAGAAAGCCTTCATATTGCTCCCAAACCACTATCATGTTTTTAAAAGTAAAATAAAAATACAGACTACTGTTCCCCAACCCCCAAACATCATCACTAATGTACCACTACAATTTGTTCTTTTCTAACAATAATAATGATAAAAACACCCACAATTAATCCAAATCCCTTTAATTTGTTTGATCTTTCTTGTGTTTTTTGGGGGGGTTTTCAAACAGTTGCAATTGGACCCAAATTGAGATTGGTAGACTCCATGGCTTTCATAGCCTCAAACCTTGGCTCTTTTGCTTGAAACTTAAGCCCCACGTACAGCTTCATGTAATCGTCGAACACAAATTTTGGGTAAAGTTTGCTTTTTTCTTCCTCTCCTTCCACCAGCGCCGGCGCCGGATAGATTACGGCGTCGTTTCCTGGATTGTAGAATGATGCTATCGACATTCTGTTTCCATCTTGCTGTGCTATCACTCTGTGCATTACACTCTTGTACTTTCCATTTGTAATAACCTATTTCAATGAAAACAAAACAAAAGGTTAACACAAATAGTAATAATACTTAGCTAATCTAATTTTTCATGTGACAAATCCTTTTTTTTTTCCATATAGGGAAGGTAGGAAGATGGGCAATGCAAGCCGTATTACTTAAAAATGAAATGAATGTTGATCACGTACTGCATATAAAACTAGTTTTGTAAGGATTTAGAAATAATTTCAAATAAAACTTAACATAGCACATACTTCGAGCTGATCTCCTAAATTGATGACAATAGAGTGATGCATTGGTGGGACATCAACCCATTTGCCATCTTTGAGCAGCTGAAGCCCACTGACTTTGTCGTCTTGAAACAGAAGAATAAGCCCACCAGCATCAGTATGGGCTCTAAGCCCTTTAATCAGCTCCGGTTTAGGACATGGAGGGTAATTGCTAACTTTAGTCCCAAAGTTAGGACCTTTAGACCCATAAAACGCCTTTTTCAAGTACCCTTTTTCAAGCCCAAGATTCTCACAAAGCAAATCCAGAATTTGCTCTGCTAATTTCTCCAATTCTACTGCAAATTCCTTCATCACCTGCCTGTAATCCTCGTCCAGATCAGGAATTTCCGACATGTTGGAAACTGGAAGATGTCGTAAAAAAAAAGTGCTTTCCCAATCAGTGTCGTTAATCTCAGTTTCCACTGAATCCAACCCTTTGATCGCTACCATTTCTTTGAACCTCTGTTCCATACACTTTCTATAATGCTCCTTTGTCAGCTTCTCCACTTTGTCCATCAGCTCATGTGATATCCCATGATTCACCAACTTCATCATTTTAAAAAGAAAAAAAAAATTCATAAGAGAAGCTGATGAGTTATGATAAATTTAAAAGAAAAAAATACACATATATATATCTACCTCGAAGAAACCCCAATTTTCACAAGCATCGTTGATCTGTTTCATTGCAGATACTCTGTCTTCACCATTTAGATTGTTCATGTTGATAACAGGGAAATTCATCTCCGTTGTTTCTCTCAAAAACTTTGTAACTTTCTTAGTGTTTTGAGTGTGTGTTTTGAGTGGTGGAGATGGGCTGGTATTTATAGGGGAAGGGGAAATAAAAGAAAGTGGAAAATTAAGGAAGGAAAAAGATAGTGG